>NW_026854501.1:0-263766 GCF_026571515.1 Ruditapes philippinarum | reverse complement strand
GTTTTTTTAGAAGGATTAAAAGTTTACAAAAAATTACTGTGACACGATATTTAAGCTAAAAGACCTGTTAAATATTTTTAAAAATCATATTTTATTATTTAAAGGATGTCATATAAGCATATATGTTGTTGCCCGTCAATCATTATATTGCATATATCTACAAACGTGTACATGAATGCTATGCCGCTGAACGTCTTGATCAACTTCTTCTTTAATGTCATGATCTTTCACAAGTTCGTCATAGATACTACCAAGTTAATTCACTTACAAACAATTTTCATGCAGTTTCTTCCAAGACATTAATCGATTACTTAAAAGAAATAATCATATGTAACTCATTTTATAACCTTGTACTAACTTCTTTTTAGAATAAATAATTTTACATTAATAATTAAAGCGTTCTGCGCGGTATGCCCAGTTATGTGTTCATGTGCCGTCAAACACAAACAAACAAACAACATCTACTACAGCACTAACACATTTGCGAACAAGACAATATATCTCTTATCATGTTTGACATGCATGCCCCTAACAAGCAAAATTATGACAGAGGGTTCAAGCATTACATGTGCTATGAGACTGGACTGCAGCTTGCAATTACCACAACCGTCAAGGAACAGGCTTACCTTGAGCCTGCAATACTTTGCCTTTTTAGGCGGCGTTCTTTAGGAATTCTGCTGTTTACTATTGTATTCAATTGGATTGATCATGGTTTAAACGCAGCGTAGAATATACAAATCATGTTTCCTACACTGTGAACATTATTCAAAATGCAAATTGCCACGACTGATTTTTGAAAATGTTATGAACATGAGAATCTTTTTATATCATATGATAGTCAATTTTTTATTTGAAAGTCGAGAGATATCTTCTCATCCGTAACATAATGTTGCTGATGGAAGAACACCTGGCCCCGTGTTCACAAAGAAAAGATCAGGATCAGGATCAAGTGATCCTGATTTTATTTTCATTGTTTTATGTTACTAAAATTTATTGTGTTTTGCTATAATTAAATAATAATTATTCCAAATGTAAAAAATTGCAGATTTGAAAAGAAATGAAACTATTTTGGGATAAAATGAGAAAATAACAAAACAAATACATAAATATTTGGATCAAAATAAGGATCAATTTTAGGATCAGGATCAATATTTGGATCAACTGTAAAATGCTCGTATCTTGTAAAAATAACAATAAATTTATTCTAAAATTTCATTAATTTGCTATTGCAAGTCCAGTTTTATCAAATTAATATTAGATATTTAATCTATGAGGATAAAAAATAAAATATTAGAGTTCTTAAATTTGATCCTGATCTTGATCCTGATCCTTAAATCTTTGTGAACACGGGGCCTGGGTGGCTCTTACCTTACGACACAACCAGTTATTTCCTCGACTTGTTGCAAGCTACCTGAATAGCTTTATTATCGTATGATCTAAAGGTCTCCTTTATAGCCTCCTCATAATCTTACTAGGAGAGCAAGCAAAATTCTTTTAATGATAAAAAGATGTTTCTGTTTATGTTTTGTCAAACATGTCAACTATTTAAGGTAATCAACAAAAATGATAACTGTCAAGAATTGTACATTTTATATGATGTTCAAATGGTCAGAAAATATCTGTGCTTGCAATCATTTGAAACTGTCTAAATCAGTTTTGTTAAGTAGTTTAGCGATTGGCATTGCCCAGATCTAGATAATTTATGTATCATTTTCTCTTCTGCAGTATTGTACGTCGATATCTGTTACACTCTATATTACATTAGTCTGATCTGTCTGTCAAAATTGTTATCTCTGCTTGCACGAAATTATCATTGATCAATGAAATTTATATACTGAAACCAAGTTTATCGGATTACGTTTGACCCGGTCTGGTATTTTCTATGACACAACATCGGGCGAACTGTTTAGATTGCATGTGATATGATAACATGATACAGGAAAATTACTATAGTAAAAATAGATATCAAAAGATATTAAGATAAATATAATAAAATATGTTTATAGATAACTTAACAATTAATAAGATTCAAAGCCGTCCAGTTAGCTCAATAGATAAAGCTTTGGAATGTGAATCGTGTGACAAGGGTTTGATTCCCACCAGACGGTACAGAATACTTTCGTTATCATGATTGGTCATGGAATCCTTCTACGGTCATTCGCACTGAACTTCTGCTTTGAAATGTACAAATGATATCATTAACTTGCGAAAGTGAAGGCCACTAGCACTAGTACTGGTAAACTATTTGACAGCCTGCCCAAGAACGATGCAGTGGCTGAACTGTGCTCTAGTAAATTCAATGTGGCTTACCGCCGTGGTTTGGATTGAAAACTACCAACTCGTCCACCACAAATATGTACTTTGTGGTCAAAACCTATTCATTTTAGTTCGAATGAGCATATAGGCACAGTCAATTGTGCATGCAAAATTTTGTCTTTATTATTTTTGCTCTTAGTTTTGATGGTTTTGAAATACATTTTATTATTACTGTTATATACAACATTCTATTTTAAGAATATCCATATTTGTTTAGTTGGACTTTTTATATTACTTTTATCTCACAAAAAGGTTTTTAAAGACTATGTATAAAGTACAAGAGAGTGTAAATTCTGATTTGTTTCATCTTAAACTGTTACCTGAGTATTTCAGTAACAAATTCAAAGCATTTGATGACTTACATTTGTCTAAAATTATTGCTTTTTATTTCCCTCTTTCAACAACTTTGCTTTATCAGTTTAATTAATATAATTTTATTTCTTTACCGATGTAAAGGCAACAGCTTTTACAAAAATGTATTTGAGAAAAACACTGTACATTATATTAGGGTAATGAAAGTTATGCGAATGATTTGAAATTTGAAAGTTTATGTATAATTCCTGTCTATATTTCTTAAACTGACTGTATTACACTGGATTACAACTTAACTTTAACCTTTTTCAATCAACCATTCGGAACAGCTTGATTTACTGCCGTGATATTAATATCTTACAAATTTTTTGAACATTTGACAATTCTTCTTTTACCCGGTATCAAGCAAATTAACAACATGTCTTTATATTATTACATTGTCGTCTGGTTTCCCTGGTAGTTAAGTTGATTTTCCTGTCACAATTTGTGATTTTCTAATACATCATAGAGATACAAGGGCTAAGCATACAAATCCAATCCCAATGGTAATTTAATACTGTATACTTTTACATGAAGAAAACGCGATTTTGCATTATGTAAATTACAGGCATATTGACTTATGCGTACACAGTAGAGTGTCTATTTGGTGTTCTTGTGTATATTGTTACACTGTTTAAGCAACACTCAATTAATATATGTTAGACAAACGTTTTTCTTATTTGATTATACAGACAAGAGGGTCATAGTACAGTATATAGCGTCTTTTTGATGTTCATGTGCACTATTTAACAATGATTAAGCAACTTAATTATTGTAAGATAAATGTCTTCATCTTATTATACAGGCAAAAGGGAAAATAGTAGCACGTAGCATTGCTGAATATTAGAACATGCATTAGCGAGATTTAACAGTTTTGACAAAAAATGTAATTAATCTTTGATAATGATTGACAAATACTCGTTGTTCTATGAAACACAAAAACTTTATTATGCATCACCTGCAAAGTGCAGGGATAGAAGGATACTTATTTTGAGGAAATACTTTAATTTTCAAGCGACTGTTACAATAAAACGTTTATGTGCAACATTATGAAAACATATCTGGTTAAACACAGCGGGGACTTATCGTTAATAAAACTGTTTTAATGATTTTTCAGTTTGATGATTACATTGTTATGAAACCTACGATGCGTGACAAATCGCACTCTTGTTTGATCTAAACATAAAGTATTAAATATAGATTTTATTAGAAGTAATTGTTCAAGCAAAGCCTCTACGTATGGTACTTGTGCAGCATTTAACTTTTTAAACATGGCAAGTGGTATCCTAATGAGCATTTAATATAAATATGATTATCTTGTGAACTATTGTGACAAGCAATTTGATGATAGATAAATTACTATATTCTGATGCGTATCCGGAATAGTTCTTCTAAACTTTTTTCTTTGTAATAGAAAATATTGGAAATATTGCGAAAATATGATCTACATTATCAGTAGAGTTAAAATGTATTTTTTCCATAAAAGGATAATTAATAGGTAATAGGAATTACCAAAAGTCAATACAATGAAAGTTTGCCTTAGAGATGAATTATTAAAAGTCGTAATGTTTTTTTGTGTCGCCTTGAAAAGGCGACATATAGGGATTACTTTTGTCGGCGGCGGCGTCGTTGTCGCCGTCGTTGTCGGTGTCGACGTCGTTGTCGGCGTCCCCTAAATCTTGTCCGGAGCATAACTCAGTCACTATCAGTCTGATTGACTTCAAACTTGGTATGAATGCTTCTTTCAATAACCAAAAGTGCAGTGCACAAGAATAAGTACTCTGCACTTCTTAATTTTTGAGTTATTGCCCTTTGTTAATTTTCATACTTTAATTTTGTCCGGGCCATTTCTCTTCAACTATAAAAGCTATGGACTTGAAACTTCATAGGATGATAGATCTCATTAGGAAAAAGTGCAGTGTACAAGAACCGGTACTCTGCACTTCCTAATTTTTGAGTTATTGCCCTTTGTTAATTTTCATACTTTATTTTTGTCCGGGCCATTTCTCCTTATGTATAAAAGCCATGGACTTGAAACTTCATAGGATGATAGATCTCATTAAGAAGAAGTGCAGTGCACAAGAACCGGTACTCTGCACTTCTTATTTTTTTAGTTATTGCCCTTTGTTAATTTTCATACTTTATTTTTGTCCGGGCCATTTCTCCGAAAGTATAAAAGCTATGGACTTGAAACTTCATAGGATGATAGATCTCATTAAGAAAAAGTGCAGTGCACAAGAACCGGTACTCTGCATTTCTTATTTTTTGAGTTATTGCCCTTTGTTAATTTTTATACTTTATTTTTGTCCAGGTCATTTCTCCTAAAGTATTAAAGCTATGGACAAGAAACTTCATAGGATGATAGATCTCATTAAGAAAAAGTGCATTGTACAAGAACCGGTACTCTGCATTTCTTATTTTGGAGTTATTACCCTTTATTAATTTTCATACTTTATTTTTGTCCAGGCCATTTCTCATAAATTGTAAAAGCTATGGATAGGATGATATATCTTATTGATAAGAAGTGGAGGCAGTGCAAAGAAACTGCTGCTTTGCACTTCTTATTTTTTGAGTTATTGCCCTTTGTTAATTTTCTTGTCCTGGCCATTTCTCCTAAACTATATTGTTCACAAGGCGACACATCCGACTCGCGGAGTTCTAGTTTAAATACATACTTAGGTAAAAATATCAAAAGACAATAACAGATGGCTGATTGAGACAAGTATTACAACCAAGTAAACTGAAATAACCAAATAACAATCGATCTAATGATCTAATTTGTTAGCATTTAAAAGATACATATAACTTCGTATTTCAAAGCCTGCTATTCTATTTTGTAGAGGTCAATACTCTCTTTATTTAAAATATGTTTTATGGACAAACGTCTCTTGCGCATTCTTTGAAACATTCATATGTACGATTTATCATGTTTAAAAAGAGTTTCATCGTGTTCAATGGTAGAAGAGCACGTCAAATGAAATTACCGCCATATTGATTTCATTTATAAGTACAGTAATTTTGTGTGTTTTAAAGTGAAAATTGCTCTTAAGTGATCTTCCTTAGGATGTTGCACTGAACATTACTAGTAAACGGAAAAACGCACAGAAAACGGAAATATTTCGGGAAAGGATACATTTGTCATTACACGAAACTTTACGTGTTTAAAATATTTAAACATTCTTAAAGAGTCATGCTGTAGAACTTTACTGCCTACACGTAAATTATTTCATAATCTGAAAAAGAGCTTTTCCGATATTAGAATATTTTCGAATTCATTTTAAAACGTTGATGTTTAACGTTTGATATAGGAGATATTTAGATTTTGGAAGAATGGATATTTTTTTTGAGAAATGAATCAAAGTTATCTTCCAGAATCTTCTATGAACCAGACATACACTATACGCCATGTACGTTGGTATACATGGTGCATGTATTACATATTTTGTAAAACCAAAACAAGGAGTCTTATTAAAAAGATCACAGAACTAAATGAAAAGATGTATGAAAAAATGCACGGAGCTGTATCTAAAATAGGGTGCACGTGTCTTTGTTAAGTAAATGCTTTATAATAAAAACGGCATATAACACGGTATGTAGGTGTCTACTTATTGTCTTCCTTAGACATGGAAATGTACACATTTAAGTACAGTGTGGTAAAACTTGGATAACTTATTTTACTTGACAGGCTTTCACTTCATGTGTTATTGATAAATGCATGAGTTTTCCTTCTTTCCTAAGATGCTGTTTTGTACTTATATTATATGCTATATATTACTAATAAAATACAAATTTATTGTATATGTTATGTAATACATTTTCTTAAATTAAGTTCTTGTCGTAGGTTAACAAATATGTCATGTATGTCCATGATGTGTTGCAATTTGCAATCTTATATCAATGTTTGTATCATTTCTTCCTTCTGTATTCTATGGCAGGTGTTGGTAAGTAAAATGTTGAAAATTTCATAATTTTCCAACAGGCAATTTCTTGATTTATGACTGACTTTTAAAGTTTTTAAGTTGTTTTTAAGCTTTCTTCAATTAATCTGATGCTGTACCACAGCCAATGTGTAACTTGTTTAACAACGCAAACCTATTGCTCTGGAAAACACCCAGTTGATTTTGGCTTTGAAAAATTATTGTGTAAATTATATGTTATAATCACGTTTATAGTCTGCTTAGTATTGAAGTATAAGACGCATTTGATATAAAATGAATGCCTTTCTATTTATATTACAACTAAAGAGAGTACATTTTGCAGTTAAATGTACCTTTTATTTCAAATACTTTCAGAAACTGTGATTTTGTTATATTTTTGAGGCAACAAAAATTCACTTATAAAATTCACGCAAATAGTTTTTCGAAAACATGCTTTCGTTATGAATTTTTACGTTGGACTTATAATCAAAGTTGAAGACGATCTTTAAATCAATAACTTTAATTTCAATAAACAAAATGTTTGCATTAAATCGTAGTACTGTTTTCATATTTCATTATTCATAAAAAATACTACAAAACAGACAGAAGTTTGCCTTCATTTCTCTTTCATTGTTGTTAATCATTGCAATCAAATGCAAAACCTGTAGGATGTCTTGCAAAACGATTTGTTTTTGTAACAATAATGCTAATAACTTTCTATTATTATATCAAATTTATTTTCAATAATTTTGCAACGTTTATGAGTTTATTGCTATTTAAAAAGAGATGTTTTAAATTGATAAAGCTATTCCGTTAAAAAGTGCAATATCTCTAAATATTCAAATCCTTTAAATTCAATGTTATAGCATAAAAAAGGAATAACTGTTATTGAACAGTTGTAAAAGAAATTATTATAATATGATAAAGATAAGAAGCTTAGAACGCCAATAATGATTTCGTAAGAAAGGAAATATTAGAAATTATAAATTGATTTATGGCAAAAGTACATTGTAATAAATGGTTAAGCTACAAAACTCGTTCACTAACAAAATTATTCATATAGATGATATTTTCATTATAAGGTAACAATACAATTTATGAAAATACTATACACTTTTTCATTCTTTTGTTGTCATGTTTTCATGATATTCATTACATTTTGTTTTTGTGTACTTCGACTACATACAATAAACATGTCAGGCAAGGAATACATCATGTAAATATTCATAAGCACAAGAGCGTTTTATATATTCTGATTTGAAATAAATGTCGAAACCTGATAAATGTACGCATTTACGTGTACCTATCATTTTACGACATGTTGCAAATTTGCAAAGTCTTGCTGATGCATATAATTTATTCTTAATATAATTCTAAAGCTATAGACTAAGTACACAAACATTGTTTAATGGATTTATTAATCGTGTATTGTCAACCTGCCATTTATTAAATGTTTTCTGATTTTAAATGTATTGGTCCATAATGGAAGGCTTGTAATTTTGTAGATAAGAACGTTAATTGTATTTATATCAGACATAACAACAAATAACCCTTACTTTACTTGGTGTTCTTGACAATTGTGATATACATGAATCGATTTAACATATATATTACATGGCAGATAAAGTTTTCTAGAACAAAATAATATTATTCACCATATAAATGTTTACACTAAAACACTTAGAGCTTTAATAACTTATTTCTTTTAGGGACTATCTTATAAGAATATCAAAACGATAAATTTAAGTTTTATTTTAATATTTTGAAATACTTATGGAAAATGTGTCAATTATAGGCCATCCTTTTTAAAATAAATATAACACAATCTTAGTAGACAGTGTACTAATAATGTCTTGGAACAGAAAACATTATACAATACGACTGCACCTTTAATATTGAAAATTTATTTCTTTTTTATAAACATTGATTTTTATAACACATTATAAAATACAAAAAAAATTGTATCACATTTAGTCTTACCCGCCCTTGTATGGCTTATCTAGAGAGACAACTTTTGTATCAATGGCATAGGATTACCTGACGTTAATTTAAAATAATTTGTTTGTTTTGCAAAAAGATAAGTTAATATTGTGTGTAACTTTATATCAGTTTTTATT
This sequence comes from Ruditapes philippinarum, assembly GCF_026571515.1. Classification (NCBI taxonomy): domain Eukaryota; kingdom Metazoa; phylum Mollusca; class Bivalvia; order Venerida; family Veneridae; genus Ruditapes; species Ruditapes philippinarum. Next base: position 255,065 of record NW_026854501.1, on the reverse strand, counting down.
TAGATTTTCTGTTAAACAATGTAGTTACAAATCATGGAGACACTATTCTTCATGTAATATCCAAAATATAAGCAGTCCATCATATATAATAAATTATAGTGTGTCATGTAAACCAATGCAAAACATACACCATAAATGCCGTCCGATCATAAAGACGTCCAGGATTGTTGTTTGTCTGAATAGAAACATGCCAGCGCGTCAAAGCAAATTAGTAACTTACATTTTCCTCAAGTATGTTATATTATATATACAGTATGTCTCCATGTCTCTTTGTACAATAACACTCTGATAGTTGGTCTATAGCTTAATGTTGAAATGCAATACTATACAAACGTTAAATTTAAATTTCAAATTCAACAATTAAGTCTAAAAGAAAATTGATCGAATTTACGGTGGCACATTATATCTGTTTCTCTTTCCTTTTGAACATTTTTAAGCACACTGTCAGGATCTTTCAAAATAATGCCTAACTTTTATATGATAATGTTGCTCAAATGTTGATATTGTAATTTTTATGTTTCAAATATTATTTGTAAAACTTTGTTTTTTATGTAATTTTCTGTATCACGGCATTAAAAGTTCAAAGAATCATCAAAGGTGAGCATGACTTTAAACAAATGATATGTCAGCCATTTATATGTATCTTAACATTTATTATTGTAAACTTCACTGAACGACGTTTATCTATAATTTAGAAATTTTAATTATAATCTTTTTAGGTTTAGCTATTGATCGATGAGTTAATTCACCACTTTTCATATAATGTGCAGAAACAGATAATTCTGTAAATTTAGTACATACAATAACTTGTATTAGTTTGCACTTGAGATAATCGACTTCAACGATGAATCGCATGCAATAAGTACATACATCGTACAATTCGTCTCCGTTTATGCCAAGAATTACTTCAGACAAAGAATAAATCAAATTAATTTTAAAGATATCTAAAATGTTTTGTTTTTTCCGCACAGTGTATATATTACAGTTAACGTTGATCACGAATGATGTGTCGTCCCATATTTTTATCTTAATTATTTCAACTTTCATTTAAAATTGATACATTATATGTATAGTAATGTGAGATAAACTACTGAATATATTATCGTTATAGATTATGGAAATATAGTTTTATATAAAAAAGAAAACCTGATTATTTTAAACAAGAAAAATAACATATAAATAACCTACCTATAAACATATGGGACAAAAACAGAATTTAAACAAGGACAAGTTTTAACAAGGAAAAGTGATAAAGTTTTTGCCTGAAGTTTTCAACATATTATCAAAATTATGAAGCGTTCAAGACTTTCAAGCTCTGACAGTGAAAGGGTTTTAGATAATGAAAACCCTAATGAACAGTAATCGGTATTCAGGACATGTTTGGTATTGCTTAAATTTCTTTACAAAATTCGTATCAAAAGTACATTTGTTAAAAAAGATCCTAATGTAATTGAGGTTGTATACCACATTTAAATAAAATTATATTATAATTATGTATATAATTATGCTTATAAAATAATTCAAAACCTCTAATAATATGTAAACTATGTACTGCAAATATTTGTACATATTATTTGTAATCATTTAAATATATGCATTCATTTCTTATTGAAAATTTTGACTTAGTCTTTATAGCAAATATTTTTTATTACCTCCCTTTATTTACATATTTACATGAAATGTTTAATTCCGTAATCTCTTAATAAATAATGCTTTTTGGAAGTTACAAAATTAATAAGTCTTAATTTGAACATCATATTTATGATATAAAACCATAAAAAATTGTGTTACAGCATCTTTAAGAATAATTATTTGAATACTTTGCAAATAGTTATGAATACGTTAGTTAATATCGTCATTTACGAATAAGTAATTAGAGTTTATTTTTTGGACGGAATGCATATAGATCGTTAATGGATCTATAACATGTTTAAAGCATTTTTTGATAAGCTTACATCGGTCATTCATGGTAAAGTGAATATATGGATCAGTGATTACAAATAAGAGATAGCAAAAAGTAATTTTTCATATAGACTTCAGTCTTAAAATATTATTCAATAAAATTTGAATATAATATACAATAGCTCCATTATAATGTACGTTGTGTTTGAAAGAAGGCAATGATTTACTTAGTATAGTTTTTAAAATAAAATTAGTTTAGTGTTCCATTTTGTGGCATTGTAAACTGGATATTAACAAATTCATACGAGCACTTAATGATTTGTGTATATTCTAGAGATTCAATAAATTGTATTTTCATTTGTAATAAATACTAGTATATTAACACGGGTCAGAGGCGAAGGAGATATGAGTAATGCAACTGTGCGTCCGTCTTTATGTTGTCCGGAGCATAATCCCAAACTACATGACTAAAACTTAAAACACTGACATAGCAAATTGGTAGCGAGTGCAGTGTGCGATACATTTTGATACCTCTATCTTGTTTTCTTCAAGAATTATCCCTCTTAATAAGATTTACAAAAAAAACTATAAAAGTTCTTGATGCACTAACATAACGCATAATTAGAAAATGAAGAGTGCAAGACAAATAATTTTATCTATCCTACTACATCCGATTTTCATGAAAAAGTTTGTCCGCAGCATATCTCCAAAAGAATCAGTGCTTCACACACTGACAGAGCACATTTGGAAGAAAATTAATGTGTTATACAGTTACTCTAACTTGACTAATCTTAAAGTTATTCCCCTTATTAAAGTATTTTGAAAACTTTGTCCAAGGCATAAATCCTAGAGAAATTGAGGGATTTTCTTCAACTTACTTAGCACATTAGTAGAAAGTGTAGTGTGCAAGCTAGACAACTCTACCTTACTTTTACAGTTATTTCTCCCAATCAAAATTCCGAAACATAGCTCCATATGTATTTGAGTGATTGTATTCGAACTTGATAAACTGGCATAAATAAAACAAAATAAATAAATCAGTTACCTATGCTTACCTTCTGTATTCATCTTTACATACTTGAAAACTGTACTTACCGTGACCCTAATTATATCTTTTTAAGGATTTCCTCTTGCAAAAGTGCAAACTTAATAGATAACTTCCTAAGGCATAAAAATATGTGTTCCTTTAAAGAATTCTATAATAGTTTTTACACATAGAATCCAAAACACAAAAAGAGAATAAGCTCATGTAAACGGGCTTAACTTTCAAATGAGAATACTTTTGAACAATCCTATAAACTAGTTGCTCTTTATGGCGGAGGAGTTGTCTATACAGATTGAGGCATCAGAATTGCAGCCACCGTTTAACCCTGCGTGATCGTAAGAGGCGACAAAATAAAGAAAAGCAGAATCCCTAAAGAAACCCAACACGGCAAAAATGAAAATGTTGAAGGCTCGGTTTGATTAACTTCGTCTCAACATTTGTTTTTGAAATGAAAACATATTTATAATAACATTCAACTGTAAATAGACTGTAAAAGGAGTCAGTTGACATATGTACTAACATTCAAACACATATCATTCCTGCATTGTAAGTGAAAAGTTAAGAAAACGTTTCATAAAACCTTTCTCTATCTTTGCCCATTTAAAATTGACATTATACTTTGTACGTTAGCGCTATGAACTTTTCGTAACATGCAATGAATAAATTAACTGATAAACACCTACTTCATTGAAGTGGCGTGCAATAAACTCGTAGACACGTTTCATTTGCCATTATAAAAATAAATTGAAAGCTACCGTCATTTAATATTAATGTCAGGATATGTCAAGACAAAACAATTTCCGCTGTGTATTTTTAAATTAGCATTTTGCCACACGTTTAATTCCATATTTGCTTTGAACGTTGGGTTTGCAATATCCGTTGACAAGACATTCATTAACACATTTTACTTAATATCTTTTAAATGTTAATGTAAGTAAAAAAATGACATTTCGTTTAGCAAAAGCAAGATCATACAATTTTACCAAATGCAGATGATATAATTAAAAAGGAATACGGTTCAAAACTGTTTTGGAAAACCAAGTCTCGCAATGAATCTAGTGCAGTGTTGGTTTAAATAGTTGCGAATGTTTGCTTCATTTTAAAATCAAAAGTTGTTTTGTTTAACAGGTAAAGTCAATCGCGTAAAAACTGGCCTGGCAAAACGGAAGGCGGTTTGATCTATGTTTGCTAAAATGGTTTGAATGTTGAATATATACACACCAAGCTTAGGCTATGATAACTCAATACTGTTCTCTTTTAGGATCATATCATAATGCATAACAAACATTAGAATGAAAGAGAATGGTAGCGGCATAAAATGTTACTTCTGAACCTGCGATCTTTTAAATAAGATGTAAAAATTATTGGACAAGCGACTTCTCAAAAATCTGATTTTCATCGATATTAATTTTGTTATCGTTATATAATTATTGTATACAAAAAAATCTTTATTTATCTTACTCGCAGCTGTATTTATTGCATCGCAGAAAATGTTCAGAAATTAAGTAGACGACGGGGTGCATTATCGTAGACAGACAGAATGTAAGAGCTTATGGCTGTTTTATGTCTACTTGCATAATTCAGTTATCATGGTATTGTCTTTTCTATTCACACACGTGTAAGTCATTGTCCTTGTATAGTAATAATCATACGTATTTTCTTTGAAAAAAATAATCACATAATAATAGGTAAATTACGCATCCAAACCGTAAGTACGCATTTCCTAGGAAATCACAAGCAATTAAGGTCAACGCTTTATGATCATTATAGACTTTTTCTCATGTAACAAAATAAAAATTGAAGTGAAATACTTTACACCTACACATCATAGATGTTCACTTTGATGTAGTTATTATGTATATAATATTTTGGGCATTCTTAGCTACCAAATAAATCAACGTCCGTAAACTTGATATTATATTGCTTTGTAATTATTTATAGCATATCACACTTAAACCACTCTAGTGGCAACGCACTGATTTAGATTGTACAAAATGATTTAGTTTTGATTAAAGCATAATCCTATTTGAACATACTGTATTATTAATTACAAGGTTATTTTATTTCCCAGAGAATGTTTATAATGATCAAAAACTTATATGCATATTTGCTAATATATTGATAATAAATTAATCCTAAGGTAAATTATAATATAAATATACAGAAGAAGTATAAACAGGATGTAAATGCTGTACCTAAGTACTGTGATGGACTGATTGCAAGCTTCGTTGTAGCATAATATTACAAATTATCTTATTTGTATATGCCTAAGTAAAAACAGTTATTATTAATACAAGAATAAAGGAGAAAGGTCAAGGTTAATCGTCATATTTTCTGTCATTTGAAATTATTAACATTTTTAAATTATCAAATCAATAATCTTATATTTGGAAAGAAATATTGTGCGGCTAATAAAACCAATAAGTCAATAAAAAGAGTTTAAAAGGTCACTGAATGTTGAAAGTGATTTGCTAAAATGAAAATCTGTCTATTGTATCATGACATCAGTAACTTAGAATAGTGAATTATATGTTTCATTTCCTTTTTTACTTTATCTTTTGTCTAAAATGACGTTTGTGAGATATTATAATTAGAATACTGTTTGCAAACGTCATATCCACAATGAACTTATTACGCATAGTGTCAGATGTGTCTATAGTAAAAGAAAAAATGTCAAGTGGAAAAATGTATTTAACAGCTTTATTAAAGCAAAAGCCGTTAAAAGTCCACCAAAATATTAATATAGATACCGGATTGCAATATATACGAATAAAAATGGTGACACATTAGCTAATATTCGATTCTTCAGTGAGAAAAAAATTGGCCATATTTGGAAAAATTTTTATCACTTGTTTCTTTTTTCTTCGTAATAAGTAATGTTCATATGCAAATTATTTGGTGAGTGTAGCCTAAAAATCCATATGGAATATGTGATTTTTTTAAATTTTATTACTGAAACGCTATCAAAGAGTTCTTGCTTTTTTGCACATCAAGGAAATGCAGACATTAATAATTAACACCAATTCAAGAATACGTCAAGCAGTGCAAGCATGATAAACATTATGATATGTTCTAATCTTGATTAACTTAAACTCCTTTGTGAAAGCATATAGGGATTATGCTCTATTTTATACGATTTGAACGCGTTGTTTGATTTCCCAACGGTAACTATTTTATTGCAACATCTAAAGCTGTCATCTCGATACGTTTCAACTGATGCACAGTAAAAATCAAATCAGCAAAATGTTGATCTCAATTTGTTGAATTTCATTCAGTTTGATTATATCTAAAATTCATAAATTTTAGAGGATAGGAGGTCATTAAGTATTTAATAAATATTTTTTCTATTTAATTTATATGTAACTTTGTTTTATTTTATAGGTATTTGGCGAAGGTTTCGATCGGTCTAAGGATAATAAAAAATAACAAATTAAAGCATTTATCAAAAGGTTCTCTAAATAGACGTCATCTTATCATTTTGCGGGATATCAAATAAAAGGAACTCAAAAGCAACACAACAAACATTGTGTGCATTGCGGCAAGTGTTACATGTAAGACTGTTGTAGCAGAGACAATGACCACTCAGATATACACAGTAGTATTGTAGTCAGTCATTTACAATAAGAATAACTAAAATGACAAAATTATTAATGAAATGTGTAGGCTATTGAATTATAATAAAATAACAGTGGCTTACTAAGGTTTATATTTCTATAATTCGATATACATATACCAATAACAACTTCCCTAAAAGCGACTGTGTAGATAACATTTTTAGAAACAGAAAGCATTTTTCGTTACAATTAAAGTAAGAAGCTTGAAGTATTTCAATTTTCTAGGTCATTAAAAAAATCGGTTATTACATAAAACGATGGCGTTAAAAGATAAATGAAACCTTCCTACATTAATTTAAAGACTGTCTGAGAGTATTTATCTCGTCTCGAATTATCTAGATTATGTTTTTGATATTTCAATACTTAATCAAATGCAGAATGAACGAAAAATATTCCATTACGTATGTTCGGTGTACCATTGTAATAAGATACATATTGTTTCTGATTACTGAAATATGCTTTTTAAAAAATTTAAAAAAAAAATAAAAACTGAAAATTTCTTTCTCTAATTTTTTTATCGTAAACAAATTGAAAATTAAAAGGGTACTTTTTCATTGTAAAAAATTTGAATAGACTGGGATTTAATATTTTCCCTAGACCATCAAAATTTCATTGACAAAAAAAATTTTTTTAAAAAAATTTTGACTTTTTTAAATTTTAATTTTTATCCATTTTTTAAAAGCAAATTAAAGGTTACAAAAAAAATTTTTAAAAATAAAATATTATAAAAAGCAGATGTATTTGTTTAATTAAAAAGCTTTGTTAAGATTTTCCCTAGGCCCTTCGGGTTTTTTTTTTTTTCCCCCCGTAAAATTGTCCTTTACCCCCAACGGAGTTTTTGGAAAAAAAATTTAAATGAATAAAACCGCTTTTTTCTTTAAAGGGTGGTTAATGAAGACATTTAAAACAGTTTAAAAATATTTGAATAAATAATGAGTGTCTAATTGAAGGCTTTACATTTTACTATAATGATTTCTTTACTCCGAAAAAATATTTGAAATATATTGCAAAATGTCAGTGTTGAATATACCTTAATTGTATAAGAATAAATTCATGATATTGGGGATCACCGGTTTCGTATAAAACGAATGGTATAAAATACATACCCTTTTTTTAAAAGTTCATGATAAAAAAATATTTTTTCGTGTCCAAAATGTAGAATGAAGTTTTGTTGTCTTATGTTAAAACAATAATTGAATTTCAGCCAAAATAAGATCATAAATATATATGGTAGTTGCTTTGCAGTTATTATAATTCTTTTCAGACACTTTCTATCTAGTAAACTCCACTTAATTTCTAGAAAAAGGACAATTTGTCTAACAGAAGGTCTTTAGGGCGAACAAACCTATAATATATTACTCTCAGTGTTATAATGTGTCATATTTTTGCCAACTTTCCTTAACATCTGAATAAAAAATTGTTTGTTGTGAAACGAATCGACATAATGTGTATGGAATAAAGTCACTTGCCATTATCAAACCTGATCATAAGTGTTAGATATTGCTCTGACATTATGCAGATAAAAAAGTAGAGGAGCGGAAACGAGGACAAAACAATTACTACAGTCAATTAAATTCAACTTTACTATAACATTAATTTCACTTTCAAGCAATTAGAAATAAGGCCAAAACAAAATATCTGCCGAAATATTTATATCAATTAAGTCATATACGGCAAATAAACATTCAAACGTTTAACCACCGGCTTTGGTTTTGGCTATAAATGTACAGCCAAATAGTGATGTGAAGGCAAAGTCAGAGCGATTTAACACATTGCAAAAGGAATTTGGATATTGATCAGTCGTTATCTACATTTACATATACTCCTGTTAGAAAGCATGTTGCATTACCAAATTTGAGTTTCATGTGTAATTTCCTGATGGAATATCAATGAGACATCAAAAGCTTTGGGGGGGAAATAAAAAATTTTAAAAGCAAATTTTACTGTAATCACCAAAGCAGAAATTGAAATTTACATTTTAGATATTTTTAGACTATATTTTCTGCTTTTTAAAAAATTAAAAACTTTGGGCATTAGTAAAATTTTCAAGTAGGGCATATGTTTTGGGAAACTTTAAAGAAAATATATAAACATTTTAAATTTATTTTTAGCTTTTTTGCCCGAAATAAAGACTGAACATTTAAAAAACCCCCTTTTTGATAAATAAACAAAGGCTAAATTACAAATTTCAGTTTAAAAGGAATTTTTTTGAAATTTTTAAAAGACATTGGGTTTTAAAAAAGTTTTTAAAATTTTTTAAAAGCTCAAATTTTTAAAACATCAAAATTGTTGAAATTTATTATAAAGAGTAAACAAATTTTTTTGATATTTCTAACCCTATCTTTTTGCTACCACCTTGGAATTGTTTTAAATATTCCCAGAACCTGAACCGATGCCTTTTTTTGGTTTTGATGAAAATTCGATTTTTAAACTGGGGCCAAAAAACAATCAGTACAATTTTATAAATTTGTCATTTTTTTTTCTGTTAAAGTTTTTTGCATTTTATTTTTCCCATTGACAGCACTTTTTTTTGGCCTTTTTTTTGTTAAGTTCTTTTTCGATGAATATTGGGAAATTTGCAATCGACAGGAAACCGTCCTGAAGATTTCCCAAAATAAAATATTTTAAAACTATTCCCCAACCCCAAAATTTCATCCCCATAATAAAATTTTAAAACCTGAAAATTTTTTAAGATATCTTTTAAAGAAACATTAAAGAACGAAATTTTTAAATTAAACATAACTTTAAATAATGTAATTGTTTATTTTCCAAGAAAATAAACATACCATACATTCTAATTTGTCATCGTGAATGTTATCAATAGAAATATATAATATGTTCTACACAAAAACGATGCATCTTTAAAATTAAGAGTAGACTTGTGTTCGGATGAAACCTAATTTAACATTCATGAAGGTGCGACAAAGGGCACAAATTATGTTACTGGTGTGAGATTTTGTTTCTGATACTTGCACATTTTCAATGTATATACTACAAATATAGATATCGATGATTGGCTAAGATAATAAAGGAATTGTCTGTAAATATTGTTTTCTAAATTCCGTGTAATATTTCGCAAGATAGTATCGTTTCCACCGACTCGGTTGATTTCATATCTAAGATCTCTTATTAAACAAATATAATTCTCATTTCAACATTCTCAAACAACACAGTAAATATTTAGATATAAACACGATTTCCTGCAGAGTCTGTATCAAACCTGATATTGTTAATCTGATGTTTTTACGATGTAAGCGCCCTTTAATAAATTTATGATTTAGATGCATTCATGTAAAATTTAAGTGCAAATTTAGGCATATATAAATACAAGGTTTACATAAACATTTTGTTAGGTTGTCAGACAGTGCGTCTAGAAATGTACAAGTTGGAGAGAGACATGGTATAATTCGGTTTCTCTCATCTACGTCAAATATTGTACATTTGTATTGATTTTGCAATATTTCTAAATATGTAAAAAGTACGTATTTTGGCAAAGTAGTTGTTATTAGGAAATATAAAGGCTCTTAAAACAGAGGCATGTCTGTTGATGATTTTGTAGTGCTGTTTGTTACCGTTTGTTTATTTTGTATAATAGCTATTTTGTGGCAAAAATAAACTGTACATAAACATTAACATGTGCCTTTGTTGTTTATTTATGAACAATAGTCAGTCAGCCCGCAAGCATTTAACGGATCGAAGCCGGAGCTTTCTTGAGCTAGTATAGTTTTACTTTAAAACATGAGATACTGTGTTACTTAAGTTTTGGCTTGATTAAACACTCCTGAAATTATTTTTTAGAAAATTATGCATTTTGATAAAAACTGTTTTATTGCTTTTACCAATGACCAGAAAATGTGTTTTCTTGTTCTAAACGTTAATACTGTCTGATTTGTCAAGTATATTTTACGAGTTCTTTATCTTTGATTAATAAAACATTGTACGTCGATAACAGTTTAACTCCATATTACATTAGTCTGATTCATCTGTCAAAATTGGTAACTCTGCTTGCAGGAAATTGTAAAGGATCAATGAAATTTATATACTGAAATCAAGTTTATTGAATAACATTTGATCCGGTCTATTTTTGTATAAAACAATATCAGAAGAACCGTTACCTTAAGTAGTAGGAGTAGGTATTTAGGAATATATACCAACAAAAAGGCAATAAGAGAAGAATGCATTTAAACATTGCTGTTTAATTATTTGTTAAGAAAAAACAACGTGTATTTCATTAGGGAAAACTATTTTCTCTGATCATCAGACGCCATCTATTTATAATAGATAATGAAAAAAAATGTAAGTTTTATTAAGGTTAACGCAAAGAAGTGTAGAAATAAACCCGTTTTTCTTGTTTATATTTTAAATTAACGATCTGTCTGGATTAAACTTGATTTCAACTTAACTTATTAATATAAGCTATTTGAAATAAATAATTAAAACAAGATGATTTCCCTCGGCTTTATCAATATCTAACAACATTCTTGAATATTTGACAATTCCTCTTTAGCCTTTATCAAATAACTCAGCAACATGTCTCAATATTATTACATTGTCGTCTGCTTTGTCTGGAAGTTAAGTTGATTTTCTTGTCACGATTAGTGATGTTCTAATACATCACAAAGATACAAGGGCTAAGCATACAAATCAAATCCCGATGGTAATTTGATACTGTCCTTTTTTCTAATCGAAACGTGATTGTGATGGTTCTACATATGTAAACTGAATAATTTAGACAACAAACAGTATACTTATTGACTTATGCATTCACAGACTCTGACTGATGTTCATTAGTGTTTTAAAAAAACAAATGTTTTATCTGATTAAACAGCCATGAAAAAGGGATTAAATTAAGGGATAATTCGTTTTGCTGAACATTAGAACATAATATTTATTTTTATAAACATTAAGCAGTTGTAGTCAAAAACAGGCAAATTGGAATACACACAATAATGATAAACAAATGTTCGATTTTCTTTCCATTAAACAAATATTTACGACTATGTAATGCATTATCTGCTAAACAAAAGACCAAGAAAAGTAGAGTACTTCTTTGTATCAATTAACCTTTCAAACATGACGTTATACTACTTAATATCAGTTTATTTAAAAATTATCTTGTTTTTTCCTAATAATATGATATTTTGATATGATGATAAATATTTTCTGATGGTTTATAGATTCTATATAAGACACTAAGAAAGACTATTGAAACATTCGAAAAATGATCTTCATGAGTAAAACAGTTTACGTTTGTTTTCAAAAGTGAGAAGAATTGATGTTGCATGTAAAACATATAATGTAATAAGATAATCAGAAATAAATAAAACAAAAGGTTAAACCTTTAAGATGGTCGATTGTTGATTCTGATAAATATTACACGCACATAATCATTAATAATCGATCAAATGAATTTTTACCTATCCTATTCCATAATACATACAAGTAAATGTCTACATGAATCTGAAAGAAGTTTTCTTACATAATAGTTTCCTATTTAGTCTATGCAACGCTTTGATGTCTGTTTCAAGGAGTATATTAAAATATTTGGAAGTATCAGATGACATCATTGAGAGACGAATAAAAAAGTATGAACAAGTGAGTGAGACTAAACGTGCACTTTACTTCATCTGTTCACATCGACTTATAAACGATTATGAATGAAATATGTATAAAACGGCGAAAAAACGACGGTGTTTTCCTATTTTGTGATCGTTTTTACTGCAAGTGTCTGAAAGTACAACACTTTAGTGAGTTAAATCCGTATAAAATACACATATCGATCACGTCTATATCGTTTACCGTTCATAGCCGTCATTCTGATTGACTGCTTAGCGTTGGCGTTAAGAGTCAGCAAAAAAGAAACCGTATCTCAGCCTAATATTTTTAAATAGATATTGTATTATATCATACATGTAGACACAATTAAAGGCATTGTTACAAACAAGACGTATCAGCAGATCACAGAAATTGAAAAATAAAATGTGGAAAAAGCCATGGCAATTTTATTTGAATTTTGGTAGATGTAAAGTTAAACAAAATTGGCATGACATGTTCATTAAGAAAACCAAGTCATGTCTAAAGATCACAGAACCGAAAAATATAATCATGGGCAATGCTGTTTCTAAATTAAGCAAACAAAGTGTGTAGGTGTCTCCTTGATTTCTTTCTTATGCATGAAAATCAGCATTAAAGTACACTCAGGAAAATGTAAGTGTTAATTCTTTCCTTACTTCTTTCTCTTGACAGGCTTTCACTCCTAAACTAATGAGATGTGTTGTTGAGAAACTTATTAGTTTTACTTGATTTCCCAGATGAAATTACTTTACTTACTCGGTTTTTATTGCAAACAACATACACCTACCTTCTAAACTTTAAGTATATATGTTTTGCAAATGCAGTTTCTCTAACTAACTTGTGTTCTTGTAGTAGCTTGACAAATATATTTCACTGTTGTGTTGCAAATAAGAATCTGTTATAAATATTCTTAAATGACTTTTCTTTTCATTCCCTATCTAACGGCGGCAGGTGTTATTTAGGAAAGTTTTATTCATTTCATGATTTCCCAATAGCCATATTTCTTGGTTTATATTACTGACTTAGGATAAGCTTAAAGTGCACATTTCAAAGTATTTATTACCTTTCTTTGATCTGTCTGATGTCTGTTTAGGCGAATTGTATTTTAAGCATTGTGATATAACCTTTTACTCTGAAAATTATCAAATATGATCATTTATATTAACCTTTGGGTTTGATATACATGTGACAGTTCGGTGCTCCATGTGTTCAGTTAGTATTCAATGCGCGATAAAATTATATAAATAAAAAATTTGAACGTTACTTTAATGACATTTTGCTGGATGAACTTAACAAATTAAATACTATACAGCTCAATTTGACCGATTTTTCCATTTTTAATAAAGTTCAACCGATAAATATTGTTATTATATATTTGTGATAAATTGATAAATGACGTTTTTACAAAATATCTCTTACGATTTACCAGAAAATATTACCATTTCGACTTTCTATTGTTACATTGTTATGGGGTAAATAAGGCTATCAATTCTAATAATGAATTAATCGAAATTGTCAAGATATTTGACGGATGAAGTATGAGAAGAAAGTTCCAGGAAAGATTAATGTTTGTATGTGTTATTCATATTTTTCATACCACATTGTTATACTGAAAGTGACTGTTGTGCCATAATATAGGTCAACTTCATATGTATGTATATGTAATTTAGGTTTTGAAACTAACAAAAATGAAAATTAACATAAACTACACAGGAAAATGACAAATGATATTAACATAAACATGTTTCGAGGCCAATATATGACGTTTGTTTCCAATTTCGAATTTAACTGATTTCAAGGTAAACTTACCAAAAGCTACATGTCCAAGCTATAAGTCTGTTTTTTGTTTGTTTGTTTGTGTGTAAGATTAACATACGTTTTACTTTTCATCAACAGCTGGATAGTTTTCGTAATATTATATTAATCATTTTCTTTGCAATACCACCAGACAGAAGCAGGTTTCAAGTGCTTTTTTAAAACTTTATGGCCTCAAGTGTATGTAAAAAGTGACTGACAATTACGTATTTACACCTTCAAAATCAAGACTTATATATTTCGTATATTTTTAGCTCCTGCATGATCTTATAACACAAGGTAGTCACAATTTTAAGCAAAATATTGATAATTTGTAAAACCTTTACCTTTTGGATGCATTGCAAAAGCGTTAGTATGCGTATTCAGCCATTTAAACATACATGTTATTCAAGAACTTTTAGATAAATAGTTATTATAGTCTTTTGTCATATTTCACAAAAAAATCTTTCGTTTTTATTTTGCATTTATGTATTAGCTATGTTTGAAATATATAATTATTATTATGTATATATGTACAGGGTGTTTTTTCGTAAACAAAGAAATCTTTAACATATTAAAGCATTGCAATAATATTTTCGGATGTCTGTGATCTAAAAGCAAATGAATAATAAATATTACATATTAAATTGAATAAGACATATGCACCTTTATTTTCCCTCGAAATGCATCAATCCTGAGAAGTTTGCCTTTTGGGAAATCAACAACACTTTCCGGAATAATACATCTGATCATTCGGAAGTAAAAGCTTTCAAGGAAAGTTACAAAGAATTCAACACACGTGTTTCTGTGTCTGAAATTTAGTGTTTTATTTTGTAATAACGAATTTAGGCGTCCTTAGCGGGTTTTTTATGCCCATTAAACACTTGTGATTCATAGTTTTAAAATACACAAACAGAAAATACAATGTTGTCTCCATTGTCGTACTTTTAACGCTTGGCTTATAACGTTTATCAATTTATATAATACGTATACTGACACAAAGTTTGGAAAGGATATAAGTCAATGTTTTAAACTGGTGATGGTTATAAATCATGTCGTAAATAAAAGTGCATAAAATTAATGTCCTAAATGGTAACCTTGCAGGAAATAATAATAGGACAAGCATTGTTCTGCATAAAATCAACATTTGTATAAAGGTAAAAACGAATCTGAAATATGCATGTACGTTGTTCGTGTTTGAATGTGATGTACTCGTAAACGTATTGGTATCAACTCAATATTTGGTGTATTTCTGAAAAGAAAAAAAAATGAAGAAAGAAGAATACTAGTCGCATATTAACCTTGTGTGTTTTCTCGTGTACAGCATATTGTACGTTGCTACTTTACTACTTTATTATCTGTTTGCATGCAATGTTTGTATACGATTGTAGGATTTTAGTTGTGAACACGTGAACATCAATATCTTCCTTTGTTATATCAACTGCAGACAAAAGAAAAAAAACAAAAAAAAAAAACAAAAAAAAAAACATTTTAATGGAATATCATTTGAAAATTAAATAATTAAAAAAAAAGGCCAAAAGTCGAAAATTGCACAATCGTTTTTATATCTTTGAAGATCTTTCACGATTTTATAATTGTATGAGTGGTTCATTTCAACTGATTTCCTGTGATGTTATTTAGATTATCAAAAACCCATTTATTTAGTGCGGCGCATTGCCTTTTAAATACTTAAATTTGTAAATCCGTTGTCGCTTTGTATGGAATGGCAGAAACAAATGTGTCAAATCGAAGTGATCTGTACCGTATGAATACGGATGTACTCAAATTTGAAACAACACCATGTTCATATATAAAATGTTTATTTACGAGCAACGAGTGATGACACCTATCAAGTCCCCATTGAATCTTTGCTCAGTTGTCTATTCAAGAGGTATTGTATTTAATCGTAGGCTTATAAAAAAACCTATAATATCAGAAGTACTTTTTAAATTAGATGTAATTTGATATTTCTATGCGATCCGATATAATCGGGGACCATAATCCTTCTCCCATATGGTAAGTTTGTCGTCTACGATTGTCACATCTGCTCATTCGGTATATACTAATTTTTACAAATCAACATCTGTACCATAATAAAGTAATTACTTTCTTCAATCAAAATGATTACGGCTTTATCAAGGGATATTGCGTTTGGTTTTGTCTAACATCATTACGAATAATTCTGACGGCCAAATGCAGTCACACAAAACGTCGGGGAACGTTGATTTTTATCTTATAATTGAGGGGAAAATATCTACGTCATTAAGTAAGAAATGTATTGTACATGTAAAAGTAGTAAACTCCCTGACCTCTTCTTAAAAGAGTTTGTTATATATATAAGAAATAACAGTTGTATTTATTCTACAATTTACAGAAGTTTAATTTTATCATATATGAAAGCTGTCTAAATATTCACATCTAACTAGTTATAATGGTTTCAGTATGATTTAGAATTAAAGTTGTAAAAACGAAACGAAACAAATAATAGAACTTCAAAATTTCTTATTTCCACGTTTATAAGCTTGGCAAATCTTACCTGGTATGTGCATTTATAATTTGGGTAAAACAGAACAAACTGGGATTAACCTTTGAATTTCTATAATTTTCTATAACCCCGATATACTTTAACTGGATAATTTAATTATACTATTAGAAAGTAGTGCTTGATTCCAAGCGATCCACAGTAATAAATAAAAGCAATTTTGCAAACAAAAAGGACTGCGTTCAATGTATTTCAAGACAGAAAATACTTGAAAGCAGATTTTTAGGTCAGTAATTGACGTTGTTCACAAAGGGGTTGCTAAAAAGTATCTGAATTGTTGACTTAACAATTGTATCATTTATGATATGTGAACCAGACAATTCGTCACTAAACAAAGTAATGAGTACCCTATGTAGAAAAAAAGACAGCATCATGCTAGTGTTATAGAATTAAATGTAACAATCCTTTTACAAATTCAAGTTTAAATTCAATGTATTTAGGAATACCATTTTATCCTACATTATTGTGTCGCCTTGAAAAAGGCGACATATAGGGGTTACTTTTGTCGGCGGCGTCGGCGTCGTTGTCGGCGTTGTTGTCGGTGTCGGCGTCCCCTTAAGCTTGTCCGGAGCATAAGTCAGTCATTTTAAGTCGGATTGACTTCAAACTTGGTATGCATGCTTCTTATAATGACTGGAAGTGCAGTGCACAAGAACCGGTACTCTGAGTTATTGCCTTTTGTTAATTTTTATACTTTATTTTTGTCCAGGCCATTTCTCCTAATGTAAAAAAGCTATGTACTTGAAACTTCATAGGATGATAGACCTCATTAAGAAAAAATGCAGTTTACCAGAGGTTATTCTTTCCGACCTAGATAATTAAAAGAGCATATTGATAAAAACATTAAAATTTCGATCGAAGTATATGAAGTTAGTAACGTATTAGGTTTTAAGTTACTCTTTATTAAATTGTTTAATTGAATGAAAGATATATTGTTTACTTTAAGATTAAACGTTTACAAACAATATTTGAACGAATCTTCTTTCTCTTAAAGCCGCAAAAATCCCTGCCCTGGTAGGGAGAATTTTGTAGGCGTGTTTATCAGATAAATCATGCAAAGGACGCTGTACCTGTGCTAAATTTAGCTGATGTAAACAAACACTATAGCAGACGATTACTGATCAGCAGCTCCCTTCCTAGAGTAATATTTCAAGTTTCTACTGGAAAGTTAACACTGCCACGTGTATTTGTTTACAACCTGCAGTTCATGACCCCATTTACTCCGCCCCGGGATTTTCAAATTTTTGACAGTTAACTGATTTTTTTTTTCACAAAGTGCATTTAAGTGAATCTTTTTTGATATTTTCTCTGCCATTTTATCAAATGTTGCAAACAAGTTATACAAAAAGTTTTTAGGCAAAATACTTTTTGGTTATTTTACTATTTCAAAAAAGGGCTGTTAGATGTGAAGCATGTCAAAAATACCATGAAAATCTGCCCCAGCGCCATCTAGTGGCTTAAATAGTCAAATTGCAGGTTTAACGTCTCCTTCAAGAATGAATGACATATAACATTTCTATGAATGTCCCAGACAGGGACTATGATAAATTACTTTTTAAGCATTATTTCTCTGGCGTCATATTTGAATTGTTCTTCTTTGATCAGACAATATGGGCACACAACTTTCCCTTTGTTCATTTGTTATACTGTAAATAAGACTATCACATCTAATAATAAATAATTTGAAGTCGTCAAAAGCTTTGACAGAAGATATATGGGAGAAACATCTAAATTTTGTTCTCTAAAAGTATGTATAATTTGATATACAAATATTGTATGTTATTTATATGATTTACTTACAAATGTAAAATGAATATGCTTTTAACTTCATTAACAATTTAGAGATGAATGCTATTGACATTATTAATAAAAATAGGCATTTTTCATTACAAAGAATTTTAGATCTATGAAATAAAAAAAATTTTTTTTAATAATATTTTTTTGTATTTTCAAAAATTGCCCCGATTATTTTTTTTGGTAAAAATGAAAACTTAATAAATGTCATTAAATCAAACCAGAATTTTAAAGTTTTCGTTAAAAAGAAAACAAAACAAAATTTTTAAAAAACGGCATTTTACTTCATGGAAATTTTTTTAAGATGCAGTCAAAACAAAAAAAAAATTTTTTTATTGAAACAAATTGACAGCCCCCGGTTTTAATGGTTTTAGGAGCCCAAGAAAACCTCGCAAGACAAAAAAAAAAATTTAATTCCCTTTTTTTTAAAACCGAAAAAACCTAAAAAAGTGTTCTTATTGTTTTAAAAAAAGCAATCTCAATTTCCGAGAAACGAAAAAGCGTACGTTTTAGGGTAAAAGTACTCTACGGAGGTGTTACAAAGCGAGTAAAAATACATAAAATAGCAAATAAATGGGAAGTGTCATATTTGTGAATAAAGTTAAAATACATACAAATAATGATTTGAATGTAACTACCATATTACAGTACTTGATGTTTCTATATAAAAGGTGATGTAAACTTTATTGTGTAAATGTATTGCAGTATTGCTATCTCATTAACAAACTACGGTAAAAGAATTGCACCAGTACAAAGGCACTTAAAGTTTAGAAATAAAATTGTTTCCCCTGTGAAACATATAAAGGTTGAAACATTTCATTAGGGACATGGCACAATTGTTATGATTTTTCTCAGCAACGCATCCCGTTGTTCGGAAGTGAATTTCTATCAAGAAAAGAAAAGAAGAAAAATAATTTTATATGTATAAAGGAACTCCACTGAGGTTCAAAATCATGAAAACTTAAAATTGTTTTTTTTTTAAATAAAATAAGAAATATACTCAGAATTAAATTGAAAAAAAAAACGTATTATTCTGATTTTCTTATCCCGAGTAGAAAACGTTAACATCTTTCAATTTTTGGGTCATTTTCACAATTTTCTAGAATTATAATTCTGCGCGAATGATCTCATATTTTGCACACTCGTTATTGATCTAGAACCACATTAAATCGAACATGGATCTCGGAAAAATACTACTTGTTCTGATATGAGGAAAAAACTCAGAGTCCCTTTTATATATAAATAGGGTTAATTGACCAAAATGGCCGAGTCGTGTAATGCTTCAGGAAGAATCTGTCAAGGCCGTTACACATGCATTTAATAAGGTAAAACATTTAAGTGTTGGGATGATGGTTATAATGCTTTATGTCCACTGTTCTAAGGTTAATACATGTATTTCTTTAATAAATTTTTCCTTTTGCTTCGTTTTTATTTTTAGTTCAAACACAAAACATTGTTTTGGTACATAAGATATAGCATGATTTACTACTATTGAACTCGATTGGATTCTTTGGATAAAAATGTCAAAGGGATGACAACAGTAATATTCAGAACTATCATCTTGAGAAATCAAGAAGGTATTGACCTTTCAACATGTTCAACAACAATATCAAAAACTGTTAAATTGAAAGTTATACAGGGTGTTTCATAATATGTGGTACACTTTCAAATAAGTGTTGCTTTACTGATTTTATAGCTACAAACAAAATGCTTATACCAAAATAAACTAGACACTTCACCATTTTGAATGCGACGTAAAATACGGAAAAACGTTAACGTCATGAAGTCATGTATGACGTCATTATTATCTGTTATTTTCAAGATGTACATGTCTCGTTCATTATGAATTGAAACAGTTTTCAGAAGTTTATTACATAAATTGTTAATTTGTAATTTGGTTGAAGGTCTTAAAAACTCGATGTCTTATTTAATAGAAATTAAAACTAAATTCAAAGATTTATGAGATTAATTGTTAAACACAAATAAATTTTATGTAATTTGATATAAGGTATTTAGATAAAAAATATCATCTCCTTAATGGCTACATGTATGTCATATTTGCTTTCATTCGGGTTATGTCGTTTTTTTGTCTGACATTAACTGTCACAACTTTTCAGTTCTAATAGAAATGTAAAAAATGTAAGGAAGATATATTAGTCGCTCACTTCAATAGGTTGTTACTATTTACAAAAATGAAACAAGTAGATTCTATAGTGTTTACCTCATCATCAGAAATAAACTAAAATAATCATCAGAATACCCCAAAATAATCCATATTTTTAAATTTTCGTCACATATATATTGTATTAAGACTGCTAATTAAAGTGAGTTATTTTCAAACCAGTTTGTTATTCATACTAAGTAAAATAAAGAAAGTAATCCGCATTTTGAGTGTTCAAGTAATTAAGCACCAATATGTTCTGAGGTGTTCTTCTTTTTATAAATCTGTCAGTAAATTAAAATATAAAATAAGGACTGTTATGTGATAAACAGCCGATTAAAAATATAAATAACACAAATATTTTTATATAATAATAAAATAACAATTGATGTAATATAATAATATAAATTAAAGGTTTAAATCAATTGAATTAGCAACAAATACGTTATAAGAACTTTAGTAGACAAATGATGACCAATTATCAACTAAAGTGACACGTTTTGTTTGGATTTCATTTTCCTCAAAGTCGTATTTTCAAAAAAGGGCTCGTAATTAGAAACAATACATTTTAATTGCTTGGTATTTTTTTTAAATGCCACTTAACCAACAATAGTGAGGGTCAAGTGGTTTGAGGTCAACGATCATAACAAATGGACTATGCACGCCCCATAAAATGCCTCTCATTAAAAAGGTTGTAAATTGTGTTACTAACATGCATATATTCAATATTATCAAGATATTTCTACAATTAAACGTTTAAGTCCTATTTTTATTCTGATACTTAGATAAAAATGAAGAAAAATCAATAATTTTTGTCACAAAAGACAGAAACGGGAACAGCAATAAAACATACTTTTTATGGTTTTTTTTATTGTATCATTTTCAAATTATGCTACCTTACGTACATAAGGACGCAGCATATTTTTGAGTAAAATCAATTACTGTGTACGTAAATACAAATAGGCAAGGGTTGAGTGGGTAGGAGTAAACTTTCTCCAGGCAAAACTAAAGCAGTTAATAACCATAGAGATTTGATTTGTGTGCTTAACCTTTGTATCTGTATGATGTATTATGTAACAACTAATCGTGACAAGGAAATCAACTTAACTTCCAGATAAAGCAGACGACAATGTAATAATGTTGAGACATGTTGATGAATTATTTTATGTAATGTCGAAGAGCTCATGTCACCTTTTCAAGAACATTGTTATACATTTTCATAGCCAGAGAAATGTTGCTTTAAAATGATTTATTACGAAATTCTCTCAGTTATAATATTGTGCTTTATTTATAGCATTACATGTTACAAAATTGATTGTATAAATTTATTTTACTAACACATAGTATGTTTATATCTATCTTAACTCCAAAAACATGATTTTGTAAATGATGATAACCCATTCAGTTAAAAATTATATTTCATTCATTTTTAGCTTTTAGCTGTTTTACTAAATACACATTTACTTTCGAAAGTAGATATTCATTGCAATTTGTTTTAGTTAAAGGCACATTATGCCTCAGGAACAAATAAAGTATTACTTCTTTTAATTAGATAGAACAAACATAAGTTTGATGAATACAATGTTTAAATAATGGTTTTAGAAAAACGTTACGCATATGCTTGTTACCTGAAAAATGGGGTAACTGTGAAATAGTTTGTTATAAAATATAAACAAAGTTGTATTTTGGATTCCTTCCATACAAAATATCTATTCAATTTAACTGAAGTATTGGCAAAAAGAAACAGTTGAAAAAGATTGTTCCGGTTTGGGAAATTGTAACTTTTTGAGTACAATTAAGGGACACCAAAATATAAAAGTTTTTTAGAGAAATAAAAACTAAATGCATTTCTGAGGCATAATGGGCCTTAATTGAGATATTATTAGTTACCTATGCGTGATTTTCTTGGTAATTATAACTTTAATAATAAATTAATACATTATGCACCATCAAATATAAATGCAAGATAAAAATATATGATACTTATTGTGTGTTTTGTTTGGTATAAAATCTTTCATATAACCTTTATCAGCGGAAATATAATTACAAACAGCAAGATACTAATTATAACTTATATCGGATGACTAAATTAGTCAATTTATAAATCATGCTCAAAAATTTAAATTATAACAACTAACTGAATATGACAGCCAATAATTTACTTTTTTTAAAATATCAAATTTCTACTTCGACAATTTTCGATACATTGAAAACAAAATTACATTTGTTATATACGACTTCGTGTTTTCTCACTCAGTTTTAAATGACGACGAATTTTTGCATGCACGAAACTACTTTCTTAATAGGATGTTTGCATGAAAAGAGAATTTCATGCTCATTTAGAATTAGCATTCATCGGATATATAAGTTTTACCGTGTTAGTTTTTGAAAATTCATTTGCTAGTTTGATAAAATCAATATTTTGTTTGTGGTATTTTCCATTGATGCAAGGCTAACCAGTCCCGAAAGAATGATGCTAAATATTTAAAGGTCACCGTGGTTTTGTGTCGCCTCTACGGAGTAGTGGCGACATATAGGGATCACTTCTCCGTCGTCTGTCTGTCCGTCTGTCCGTCTGCCTGTCTGTCTGTCCGTCTGTCCGTCCGTCCGTCCGTCCGCCCGTCACAAAACTTGTCCGGACTACTCCTCATAAACTACTGGTGCAATTTCATCCAAACTTTACAGGAATGATCAGTACCAAGTCTAGTTGTGCATATTGTCAGCATTTTCCGGTTCAATGATTTTTGTCAGAGTTATGGCCCTGTAATAATTTTTGATTTTAAAGTTTGTCCGGACTACTTCTCTTATACCACTAATGCAATTTTAATGAAACTTTACAGGATTGATCTGTAGCTCAGGTCCTTGCGCATATTGCAAGGGTTTTCCGGTTGAATGATTTTTGGCCGAGTTATGGCCCTTTGATAAAAAGGTTTTTTTTTCTGTGTGTTGCCAGATACACAAAAGCTTGTCCGGACTACTCCTCATAAACTACTGGTGCAATTTCATCCAAACTTTACAGGAATGATCAGTACCAAGTCTAGTTGTGCATATTATCAGCATTTTCCGGTTCAATAATTTTTGTCAGAGTTATGACCCTGTAATAATTTTTATTTTTAAAGTTTGTCCGGACTACTTCTCTTATACCACTAAAGCAATTTCAATGAAACTTTACATGATTGATCTGTAGCTCAAGTCCTTGCGCATAAAGCACGGGTTTTTTGGTTGAATGATTTTTGGCCGAGTTATGGCAATTTGATAAAAAGGTTTTTTTTTCTGTTTGTTGCCAGATACGCAAAAGCTTGTCCGGACTACTCCTCATAAACTACCGGTGCAATTTTATCCAAACTTTACAGGAATGATCAGTACCAAGTCTAGTTGTGCACTGTCCGTCTGTCTGTCCGTCTGTCACAAACTTTGTCCCAACATGAAATTGGCCATCATGAGGCGACACATGTGATTACTGATCGCTCTTGTTTTTGTAGACTATCACACTATTTAAATAGCGCAACCGTGATTCTTTGATTAAGGGAAGAATAAAACAATCTGCATTTTTTCTTCAACACTTATTCCGAAAAACTATGGGATAAGTAGTATGTTACTTGCGATGAAATCGGAAATAATTTATTCAAGACGTTTGGTCGATCTGCAGAAAAATGACCAAAAACATTGAGTTAAAACTGACGTTAAAGCAAGATTAACAAAAAAATAAAAAAGTAATTTTCTATTGTGATATATACTCTCATCTAAATGTTTCATTTAAATGATTTAACATCATAGATTCTAAATTGTACAACACTTGTAAACAGATAACTGTCACCAGACACAGACAATGATACAAACACAATTGACAATTCTCACGGTGTAATTAGTAATAATTTTAAAAGAAACAAAAACAAGCAAGCAAACAAACAATCATATATCTTAGTGAGTAAACGGACGCATGTTTTGTTTGTATGTTGCAGATTTATACTAAAATACTTTTATAATGCACGTTTTGAATAAAAGTGTTTCCACAAGGAAGGTGTAAAAGATATTCATGAATTTGTTTTAACCTATTTATTGCCTTAAATAAGACACCAAAAAATTTAAAAGTGATTTAGACATAATAATGAAATAAACGTATGAAGAACATGGTGATCGAAAAATCAAAAGTAATGCTTTAAATTATTCATGTTATAGACTGCCACTGTAGACATAACAGCGCATTTGATTAATTATACACTGTTTACATAATTATGCTTGCATGTATCATATGTGTCACATTCTTATCTGTTCACAGGAGATGATGATTCATTTTGTATAGCTTGCAATTCATATTTCGCTGTTAAATTCCTTCTTGAATGCCATGATCTTCCACAGTTTCGTTATACATTTTTCAGTACATTCATTGTCACAACGTTTTGACACACATCAATCTAAAAACATTTAACAGATGACTTAATTATTTTTGTTTTTAGAAATAACTATATATTTTACATTTCGTTATATAAGATTTTACTTACTCAATTTATGTTTAATAAACATATTATAATAATTACAGTTTTCAGAGCGGAATGGCCCAATAATTTTTCATTGTGCCGTTAAACCAATATAAAATATATAAAAATAAAATATGATTTTAGAAATACAGTATTTAACTTGTTGAATGGAAGATTTGTTAAGGAAAGATATTATATGTCCTTGCTGTTTTTTTTCTTTCCCGCCAAACGTGTACAAACAGTATCTCACTTGAGTTATTTGAACTGTATATAAACACGTTTTTTTCATGAGGTGGTTAATAACTGAAGTGTATTATAACAGTTTAAAATATTTTACTGAATATGAGTGTTTTTGAAGGCTTTACTTGTTACTTTAATGATTTTCTTACTTCATAAAATATAAAAAAATCATTGTAAAATATCAAAGTTTGAATCTACCTTAACGTTAGAGTAATAAGTTCATGATAAAAGGGGTCACCGGCTTCGTAGAGAGCAAATGGTTTTTCAAGTTTAAAATACATAACTTATTAGAATGAAGTCCATTATATAAAATATATATTACTGTATTACTCTCAAGAGTAAATAACCAAATATATGAATTATATTCTTTTCGTATCCAAAATGTAGTTTTGTTGCCAGATGTGAAATCAATAATTGAATTCCAGCAAAAATAAGATCATAAATATATAAGGTAATTACATTGTTGTTATTATAATTCTTTTCAGACGCTTTCTATCTTGTAAGCTCCAATTTAACTTCTAGAAAAGGACATATTTACGGAGAAATTAACATTGGCTCGAGGACAATTTGGCTAACAGAAAGTCTTTGGGGCGAACAAACCTACTTGTGTACTACTCTGCGTGTTATAATTAGTCATATTTTTGCCAACTTTCCCTTACATCTCTAAATGAAGAAGTGTTCTGTTTTGAAACAAATCGGCATTAAGTGTATATAATAAAGCCACATGTATTATTAAACCTGATCATGATCAGTGACAGTCTGCAGATAAAGAAAGTAGAGGGGGAACGGGGGGGAGGTATATAGTGGTGGGGAGAAAAAAATGGTTCTTGGTTTTTGCTATAAATGATACCGTTCAGCCAAACTGTGTTGCAATGGTAAGGTCAGAGCAACTTCACACAGTGCCAAAGTAATCTGCATATTGATCAGTCGTTATCCAGAAAGCATGTTGCATTACTAAATTTTGAGTTTCATTTGTAATTTCCCAGTGGAATGTCAATGAGATATCAAAAGCTTTATTGAAAATGAGAGTATAATGTTATTGTACTGTATTTACCAGAGCAGAAATTGAAATTTACTTTCCAGATATATCAAGACACAATCTCTGTTTTATATAAGTATAAGTTAAGAACTAGGTCATTAGTTAGTTATCAAGTAGGACATATGTTTGCAAGCTTAATAAGTATGTACAATATTATAAATCCTTATGCGCTTAAATGACATACAATAAAGACAGACATAACAACCGCATTTAGATTTACATAGTACATATTAGTGCCATATTTACATTAAACATTTAAATAATATTTAATATTAATAATATTAATATTAATTATATTGTCTTTTGAAACGATTTCATTGGTTTAAAATGTGTTTAAGCAATTATTAATGGTCCAATGATTTTAGATATTAAATTTGTGAATGGATTATGAAGTCTGAACATATATTAGTATTTTCGAACGTATCTTTTTTCTCACCAAGTTTGGACTTTCTGGAAATATTCCTTGACCTAACCGATGTTCTTTTCTGCCTGATTCACTGCAAACAAAGACTGACAAACTGAAAGCAACAACCTACTAAACACTACATTTCATAAATGAGTTCTTGCCATGTTTTATTTGTAATTTTTGCATTGTTCTCGCTTGACAATATTTCTATCCGGCTTTGCTTTTGTTAGGTGCTTTTGCGAGGAATGAGGCAAATAGCGATTGACAGGAAGCTGTCTGAAGCTGAAAGATGATATATTCAAGGCTATTTCTACAGGACAATAAATCTCCATATATATTAGTTATATAAACTTCTGAATATTTTGAAAGATCATAATGTATTTTCCAATAAAATAAGCATAACATTACATCTTAACTTGCCATCATGAATCTTATAGACAGAAATGTTCTACAACTAAAACGATGCCTCTTTCAAAAAAAAAATTGAATTTTGCTCGGATGAAACATAATATAACATTTATGAAGGGTCGACAATGCGCACAAACTATGTTACTGGTTTGACATTTTATTTCTGATACTTGCATATTTTCAATATATATACTACAAATATAGATATTGATGATTGGCTTATATAGTAAAGGAATTATCTCTAAATAATTTCATTTTTCTATATACCGTGAAATATTTTTCAAGGTAGTATCGTTTTCACTGACTCGATTGATTTTATATATAAGATCTGTAATTAAACTTGTATTGTCTTTCAAGTTATTGACATCTTATTTATCTAGAAAACTACTAAACAACATAGTAAATATATAGATAAAACACGATTTTCTGTTTCAAACCTGATATTGTAAAATTGACTTACCATTTTTTACAGACAAAAGCATCCTGAAATTTATACATGATTTAAATTCAATTCATAGAAAGTCGTTAGTGCAAATTTAGGCATATATAAATACAAGGTTTAAAGAAACAATGTATTGGTTGTCAGACAGTGCGTCTAGAAATGTATAAGTTGAAGACAGATATTTTGTTATAATTTTGTTTTCTCTCATTTACGTCATATGTTGTATTGATGTTGCCATATTTCTAAATATGAAAAAAGTACGTATATTGACATAATTGTTGTTATGGGGAAACACAGAGGCTCTTGAAACAGACGCATGTCTGTCAATAAGTTTGTAGTGCATTTTGTTTCCGTTTGTTTATTTTGTATAATAGCTATTTTGTGGGAATAGCAAAATGTTTATATACAGTAACTTGTGCCTTTGTTATTTATTTAAGAACAATAGCCAGTCAGCCCGCAAGCATTTGACAGATCGAAGCCGGAGGCTTGCTTGAGCTCAATATTTGTTAAATATGAAAATGAGATACTTCTGTTACTGAAGTTTTGGCTTGATTAAACACTCCTGAATGTTATTTTCGAAAATTATCAATATAGATAAAAAACTTATTGCTTATGCCAATGGTCAGAAAATGCTTTTTGTTCTAAATATTAAAACTGTTTGTCAAGTATGTTCACAAATTCTGGATCCTTTATGAAATAACATTGAACGTAGATAACGTAGATAACTGTTTAACTCTATACTACATTAGTCTGATTTATCTGTCAAAATTGGTATCTCTGCTTGCAGGGAATTATAAAGGATCAATGAAACTTCCAGACTGAAACCAAGTTTATCGAATTACTTTTGATCTGGTCTGTTGTTCTTTTATAAAACAATATCAGAAGAACCGTTAACTTTTGCATACTAGGTATTTAGGTATATATACCAACATGATAAAGAAAGAAGGCAATAGAGGAAGAATGCATTTGAACAAAATTGATATAGATATACAGAATTTATGTCAGTGTTTGTAGAAAGCTATAAGGTTATAGACATACACAAATGCGCATCTATACCTTATTTAATCTTTAAACATACTATTTTCAGGTTATATTGCAGTTTCTTAGTAAAACTAAATCATAGGAAAATTAAAAAGAAATAAATTACAAAAGAAGACATTATCATCTTTCCTTTCTTGTGTTGGTTTTAAACTGTTTATGTTGTGAAAATATAGATAGCTGTCTGAATATTATAGACAGTGTCGTTTAACAACATTCTTGAAAATTTGACAATTCCTTCTTTACCCTTTATCATATAATTCATCACCATGTCTCAATATTATTTAATTGTCGTCTGCTTTGTCTGGTAGTTAAGTTGATTTTCTTGTCACGATTAGTGATTTTCTAATACATCATAGAGATACAAGGGCTAAGCATACAAATCAAATCCCGATGGTAATTTAATACTGTATACTTTTGTCTGAGGAAAACGTGATTTTGCTGGTTCTACTTTATGCAAATTGAAGACCTTTGACAAAAAACAGTTTACTAATTGGCATATGCATTCTCAGTATCTGACTGATGCTCATTTGTGCTTTATTGAAAAACCTAGCAACATGATTTTAAAAGTTGTAAGACAAATACTTTTATCTGATTAAACAACCATGAAAAGGGTGATTTAAGGGGATCCTTACTGTAATTAGAACATAATATATATTTTTAACACATCTAACAGTTGTAGTCAAAACAGGACAAAATGGAATATATCATATTTTCATATTTAGTATATGCAATCCTTTGATGTCTCTTTCAAGAAGTATATTAAAATCCTTGGAAGTTTCAACTATCATCATTGATAGGTAAATACATGAAAACAAAATGTAATAAAAAGCGAGTCAGAACACCACACTAAATGCCGTATCCCGGTATATACCAGTCAATACGCTTGAATGATTAAATGCTAAATCTCGCCTTTTCACAAGACACATATCATATACAAGTTATATACATGTTTACAAAAAAAAACACAAAAACAAGCCATATTAACAGATCACCGAATTTAAAAATAAAAAATATGAAAAAGCCACGGCAAGTTATTTGAATTTTGGTATACTCTTCTTTTGTAAAACTAAATAAAATTGGTATGACAGGTTCTGTAAGAAAGCCAAGTCAAGTCTTATGATCACAAAACTGAAAATGAAATCATGGACACTGCACAAAGCTGTTTCTATATAATGGCAAACTAAGTTAAAACTAAAACATTATAAAGCATACTACACTGTGTGTAGGTGTTTCCTTCTTTTCTTTCTTATGCATGGAAATCAGCATTAAAGTACACTCAGGAAAATGTTAGTGTTAAATCTTTCCTTACTTCTTTCTCTTGACAGGCTTTCACTCCTAAACTAATGAAATGTGTTGTTGAGAAACTTATTAGTTTAACTTGATTTCCCAGATGAAATTACTTTACTTACTCGGTTTTTATTGCAAACAACATACACCTACCTTCTAAACTTTAAGTATATATGTTTTGCAAATGCAGTTTCTCTAACTAACTTGTGTTCTTGTAGTAGCTTGAACAAATATATTTCACTGTTGTGTTTCAAATAAGAATCTGTTATAAATATTCTTAAATGACTTTTCTTTTCATTCCCTATCTAACGGCGGCAGGTGTTATTTAGGAAAGTTTTATTCATTTCATGATTTCCCAATAGCCATATTTCTTGGTTTATATTACTGACTTAGGATAAGCTTAAAGTACACATTTCAAAGTATTTATTACCTTTCTTTGATCTGTCTGATGTCTGTTCAGGCAAATTGTATTTTGAAAGCATTGTGATTCAAACCTTTCTGCTCTGAATAATCATGAAAATATAAATCATTTATATAAACCTTTGTGTTAGATATACGTGTGACAGATCGGTGCTCAATGTTGTTTGTTAGTATTCAATGCCGAAAAAATATGTAAAATATATATTTGTTCAAAAGTTATTTTTAATGAAATTTTGCCGGATGAACGTAACAATTTAAATACTAAACAGCTCAATCTGACCGATTTTTCTATTCTTTATAAAGTTCAACAGAAAAATATTGTTATTATCCATTGGTGATAAATCCATAAATGAACCTTTCACAAAATATCTCTTACGCCACATTGGTATTGTTCTCGATTTACCAGAAAATATCACCATTTCGACTTTCTATTGTTACATTGTTATGGGGTAAATAAGGCTATCAATTCTAATAATGAATTAATCGAAATTGTCAAGATATTTTACGGATTTAAGTATGAAAGAAAAATTCCAGGGAAAAAGATTTTATTCATATTTTTCATACACATTGATACTGAAAATGACTGTTGTGCCATATAAGGGTTTAATTAATTTTTTAATGTAATTTTTGGGTTTTTAAATTACATTTAAAATTAAATCCCAAAAAAAAAGTAAAAAAACATTTTGGGGGCCCAAAAAATGACTTTTTTAAAATTTTAATTTAATGTTTCAAGGGAACTTTAAAAAATAATTTCCGTATATCTGTTTTTTGTTTGGTTTGTGGTAAATTAAAATTTTTTTTTATAAAGCAAAAAGTAAATAAATCATTTTCTTGGCAACCATACCAAAGCAAATTTTTGAGTATTCTTAAATTTTTTTGGGTATATTTAAAAAAATGACAATTCTTTTGACACCCGAAATTTTAAACTTAATATTTTATATTTTTGCTTTTCCTGAGTTTTAACCAATACACAATGTTTAAGCAAAAATTGATAATTTTTGTAAAAATTTACTTTTGGTGAAATTTTAAAAAAAAGGTAGTATGCGTATTTGCCCAAAAAAATACATGTTATTAAGAACTTTTAGAAATAGTTAATTATAGATTTTTTCATATTTTTAAAAAAAAAAATTATTTTTCGTTTTTATTGGGCCTTGCCATTCATGTATTAGCTATGTTGAAATATATAATTATTATTATGTATATTATGTACAGGAAGTGTTTTTTTCGACCGTAAACAAAAGAAATCTTTTAACATATTAAAGCATTTGCCAATAATATTTTTCGATAGCAAATGAAAAATAAATATTACATATTTTTTAAATTGAATAAAGACACGATGCACCTTTATTTCCCTCGAAAAATGCATCAATCTGAGAAAGTTTGCCTTTTGGGGGAAATCAACAACAACTTTCCGGAATAATAATACATCTGATCATTCGGAAGTGGAAAAGCTTTCAAGGGAAAGTTTACAAAGAATTCAAACACACGTGTTTCTGTCTGCAAATTTAGTGTTTTATTTTTTTGATAACGAATTTAGGCGGTCCTTTTAGCGGTTTTTTTTTATCATTGCCCAATTAAACACTTTGTTATTTATAGTTTTTTAAAATATCACAAACATAAAATACAATGTTGTCTCCATTGTCTCGCTTATCACGTTATACGTATACTGACACGAAGTTTGGAAAGGATAAAAGTTTTTTTTTTAAATTTGTGATGGTTATAAATCAAGTCGAAAAAAATTGCATGAAATGAATGTCCTAAAAGATAACCTTGCAGGAAATAATTGTAAGACTGGCATTGTTCTGCATAAAATCAACATTTGTACAAAGTTACAAACGAATCTGAAATATGTACGTACGTTGTTTGTGTTTGCATGTGATGTTCTCATAAACGTATCGGTATATACTCGATGCTTGGTGTATTTCCGAAAAGAACAAAAAATGAAGAAAGAAGAATACTAGTCGAGTATCAATCTTGCGTTGTTCTCGTGTACAGCACATTGGCCTTTGCTTCTTTACTTTATTATCTGTTTGTATACAAAATTTGTTAATAGGGCTGTGGATATTAGTTGTGCGCAGGTGAAAATCAAAACCTACCTTTGAAAGTGTCAAGTGCAGACAAAAGAGAAGAAAAAACAAAATTTCATGGAATATCCTTTGGAAAGTAAATTATATAAAAATAAAGCGAAAGGTTGAAAATTGACAATCGGTTTTTTTTATATTTGAAGATCTTTCACGATTTTATAATTTTACAAGTGGTTCATTTCAAATGACTTTCTGCAATGTTCTTAGGATTATTAAAATCTCATTTATTTAGTTTGAGGTAATGCCTCCTAATACTTAATCTGGTAGATTTGTTGTCGCTTTATATGGAATGACACAGGCAAATATGTCAAATCGAAGTGATAGGTACCGTATGAACACATATGTGCTTTAATTCACAACAACACCATTTTCATATGTAAAATTGATTATTCATGAGTAACGAGTGACAGAATCTATCAAGTCCCCGTTTCAAGCTTTGCGAAATCTTCTATTCAATTGTAAATGTAATTCACTGAAGGTCCAGAAAAAAACCTGTTATATCAGAAGTACTTTTTATATTAGATTTAATTTGATATTTTTATGAGATCCGACATCACCGGGGAACATAATCCTTCTCCTTAACCTCTACTTAAAAGACTATGTTCCGTCTATAAGAAATAACAGAGGTATCTATTCAGCATTTTTAGGAGTTAAATCATATTTCAAATCAAGGTCGTTACAGTATATCATATTAAAATACTAGTAACAATGATTTCAGTAAATGATTTGAATTAAAATTAAATGAGTAAAAAAAGAAAAACATATTAAATAATAAAAATTCAAAATTTCTTATTTCATGTTTGTGAGCTTGGTTATTCTAATTTGGTTTGTGCATTTATAATTTGAGATAAACATAGGATACTTGGATGGACATTTTGAATTTCTATAATTTTCTATAAACCTAATTACTTTAATTGGAAATTTTGACTAAAAAGTGCCTGATTCCCCAAGCTATCTGTAGAAATTAAACAAAAGCGATACTGCAAAAAGTACTGTTTTCAATGCATTTCAAGAAAGAAAATTCTTGAAAGCAGATGTTTAGTTTAGTTATTTACGTTGTTTACAAAGTTGTTGTTGAAAGTGTTTAATTTCGTCTGTCCTTTAAGCGAATGTAGAAGCATATTTTATAGTCAATATTCAAGCGTAAACAGGTCATTTACTAATGAATTCTAAGTGTAATTAGAGTAAAATAATTATGACTGTAATGCTGTCTGTTTGAACTCCATTGAAAATCACATTAATTTTGTTTTAACCCATACTGATAATCGAATATAAAAAAAAAACACTATTAATAAAATTCTACTTCATTAACATCTTTTATCAAGGAAAATGAAATTGAATTTGCATTACTGTTGTTTCCGACCAAGATAAAGGAAAATATTTATATAAATGATTACAGTTTCAATTGAAAAAATATGTCTGAAATAATTAACGTAAAATGATTAGTAATACTCTTTATACATGTAATAAAATTGTTTCAGTTGAATCGAACATATATTTATGCTTTTTGATTAAACATTTACAAACAATATTTCATTATTTGAACAAAACTTTTTCTTAAGAACATCTCCTTTAAAAAATGAATGACATATAACATTTCTATAAATGTCCCAGACAGAGACTATGGTAAATGACTTTTAAAGCAATTTTTCTCTGGTGTCACATTTGAATTGTTCTTCTTTGATCAGGAGACATGTACACACAACTTTATTTTTGTTCATTTGATATACTGTAAACAAGACTATCATATCTAATAATAGATAATCTGAAGTCGTCAAAAGCTTTGACAGAAGATATATGGGAGAAACATCTAACTTTGTCCCCAATTGTATGTACTGGTATAATTAGATATACAAATATTGTATGTTATTTATATGATGTACTTACACATGTAAAATGAAGATGCTTTAACTTAATTAACAATTTAAAGATGAATGCTATCGACATTATTAATAAAAATGTGCATTCTTATATATGAATATGGTCTATGAAACTAAGAAAAGGTTTATAATAATATGAATTGATACTTTTCTAAATGCTCGTTTTTTGTATAAAACTGTTGTAATTTGAGTAATAACAAAACGAAAACTTTAATAAATGTCATTAAATGCTAAAACATTGCTAACTTTAAAGTTTTTGTAAATATAATTTATTATGCATTAAAGATATATTCAAAATATATTGCAACGTTATCAATATCTTGGCATTTAGTTCATAATGGAAATGGCTGTAAGATGCAGTCAAAACAATGAAACATATATTTTTTATTGAAACAAAATTGATAGACCCGGTCTAATGGTTTTATTGATTGACTTGTTTCCCATTCATGTAAGAACCTACGCAAGACTTATATGATTAAATAAAATTTAATTCCTCTCTATATAAACAAGATAAAACCTATTACAGTGGTTCTTTATTGTTCTCAAAAAGGAACAACGTCTCAATTTCTTAGATAACTTGCAATAAAGCGTACATCTTATGGTAAAAGGGACTCTACAGAGGTGTTAAAAAGCAAGTAAAAATACATAAAATAGCAAAAAAATGGGAAGTGCTTGTTTCAGTTGTAGCAAAATATTATAATTGTGTTTAAAGTCAAAATACATATAAATAATGATTTAAATGTAACTACCATATTACAATACTAGATGTTTCTACATAAAAGTGTGTAAATGTTTGCGTTTTAAGTTGGTAACAAAAGCAAATACATAAGGAAAGTGTTTATGATATCAAAATCAGCGAAACTACAGTATTGCTATCTCATTAACAAAGTACGGTTAACGAATTGCACAAGTACAAAGGCACTTAATGCCTAGAAATAAAATCATTTCCCCTATGAAACATATAATGGTTGAATAACTTCATTGGGCAAATTACACATAAGTTATGATTTCTCAGCAAAGCATCCAGTTGTTCGGGAGTAAATTTCTGTCAAGAAAAAATAGAAAATAATGTTTTATATATAAAGGATCCCCACTGAGGTTCAAAAGCAAAACGTATAATTGGATTTTTACATACATCAGCTTGGACACATAAAAGAGGAAATAAGAAATATACTCAGAATCAAATTAAAAAACACTTATTATTCTGATATTCTTAGGCCGAGTAGAAAACGTTGCAACACCTTTAAACTTTGGGAAATTTTCACAATTAGAATGGGCGAATTATCTCATATTTTGCACACACGATATTGATCTAGACACACATTAAATGGAATATGAATCTCGGAAAATATAATACCAGTTCTGATATGAGAACAAATTGGAGTCTATTTTATATATAAATAGGGTTAATTGACTAAAATGGCTTAGTCGTGTAATGTTTCAGGAAGAATCTGCCAAGGCCTTTGCACATCTATTTAATAAGGTAAAACTTTTAAGTGTTGGGATGATAGTTATAATGTTTTATGTCTACTCTTCTCATGTTAATACATGTATTCCTTTGATAATTTTTCCTTTTGCTTCGTTTTTATTTAAAGTTCTAACACAAATCATTGTTTTTGGTACATTTAATCTAGTATGATTTACTACTATTAAACTCGATAGCATTCTTTGAATAAAAATGCCAATGGATTGACAACAGTAATATTCTGATCTATCATCTTGAGAAAATAAAGAGGGTATTGACCTTTCAACAATAATATATCAAAGACTGTTAAATTGAAAATTAAACATATCTCGTTCATTGTGAATTGAAAAAGGATTAAGAAGTTTTGTACATAAATTGTTAATTTATAATTTGGTTTAAGGTCTTTAAAACCCGATGTCTCTATATTAAACGTTCAATATTAAAGAAAAATCAATATTTTTGTCACAAAACACAGAAACGGGAACAGCAATAAAAACATGTTTTTATGGTTTTTTTATTGTATCATTTTCAAATCATCTTACCTTACGTACAAAGGACGCAGCATATTTTTGTATCAAATCAGATACTGTGTACGTAAAAATACAATTAACAAACTATTTGCAGGCAAGGGTCGTGTGGGTAGGAGTAAACTTTCTCCAGACAAAAATAAAGCAGTTAATTACCATAGAGATTTGATTTGTGTGCTAAACCTTTGTATCTGTATGATGTATTAGGTAACAACTAATCGTGACAAGGAAATCAACTTAACTTCCAGACAAAGCAGACGACAATGTAATAATGTTGAGACATGTTGATGAATTATTTTATATTATGTCGAAGAGCTCATGTCACCTATTCAAGAACATTGTTATACATTTCCATCGCCAGAGAAAATGTTGCTTTAAAATGATTTATTACGAAATTCGCTCACTTACTTACAATATTCTGCTTTATTCATATAATTGCATGTTACAAAATTGATTTGATAAATTAATTTTACTAACACATAGTATTTTTAAAAAAAAAATATTTTGTAATATTAATGATGATTACCAACTCAGTTAAAAATCATATTTCATTCTTTTTTTAGCTTTAGCTGTTATTACTTAATAAACTTTTTCTTTCAAAAGTATATATTCATTGCAATTTGTTTCAGTTTCAGTTAAAGGCACATTATGCCTCAGAAACGAATAAATATTTACTTCTTTTAGTTAGAAAAACGTAACAATCTTGTTACCTGAAGAAAGAAGAGATACGTGTGAAATAATTTGTCATCAATAATAAACAAAGTAGTTTTTTTGGCTTCCTTCCATACAAAATATTTATTCAATTTAACTGTTCTTATTGCCAAAAAGCAACAGATGAAAAAGATGGTTCTGGTTTGACAAAGTGTAACTTTTTGATTACTATTAAAGCACACCAAAATATAAAAGTCTGTGGAGAAATAAAATAAAAAATTCATTTCTGAGGCATAATGAGCCTTAAGTGTGATATTATTAAGTTTTCTTGGTAATTATAATTTTAATAGTAAATTAATACATTATGCACCATCAAATATAAAATGCAAAACGAAAATATAAGATAAATTGTGTTTGTTTTGTTTTGGTGTAAAATCTTTCATATAACATTTAATAGCGTAAATATATTTACAAACAGCATGATACTAATTATAACTTATATCGGATGACTAAATTAGTCAATTTAAAAATCATGTTCAAGAATTTAAATTATAACAACTAATTGAATATGACAGCCAATAATTTACTTTTTTACTTTTGCAAATTTCTACTTCGAAAATCTTCGATACATTGAAAAGCAAATCACATTTTGATATATATATATACGACTTAGTGTTTTCTCACTAAGTTTTAGCTAACGACGAATGTTTGCATGCATGAAACTACTTTCTGAATAGGATGTTTGCATGAAAAGAGAAATTCATGCTCATTTAGAATTATCATGCACAGGATAAAAGTTTTACCGTGTCAGTTTTTAAAAAAATCATTCGCTAGTTTGATAAAATCAATATTTTGTTTGTGGTATTTTCCATTGATGCAAGGCTAACCAGTCCCAAAAGCATGATGCTAAATATTTTAAGATGCTTTTGTTTATGGTAGAATATTACAATTTTTAAAAATCGCAACCGTGATCCACCGATAAAGGTAAGGATAAAACAATCTGTTCTCTTTTTTTTCACCATTTATTCCGAAATACTAGGGGATAAGTAATCTGAAATAATTCATTTGAAGACGTTAAGGTCGAGCGACAAAAATGACCAAAAACCATTGAGTTAAAACTGACGTTAAAGCAAGATAAACAAAGAAATAATAAAAGAGTTATTATTCTATTGTGAAATATACTCAATTCTCACGGTGTAATAAGTAATCATTGTAAAAGAAAAAAACCCAATCAAGCAAGCAAACAATCATATATCTTAGTGGGATAACAGACGATTGTTTTGTTTGTATGCTGCAGATATATACTAAAATACTTTTGTAATGCACGTTTTGAAAAGGAGTTTTTCCACAAGGAAAATAAATTCGTAGTAACCTCTTTATTGCCTTGAATAAGACACAAAAATGTGATTTAGATATAATTATGAAATAAACGTATGAAGAACACGGTGGTCGGGAAATCAAAAATACTTTAAATTGTAGACTGTCACTGTAGACATAACAACGCTTCATAGTTAAGGTGTGATTTTTTTTTTAAACTGTAACACTGTTAACATGTGCTTATCATATATATTATATTCTTATTTGTTCACAGGAGATGATGATCCATTTTTATAGCTCGCAATGCATATTTCACTATTTCACTGTCAAATTCCTTCTTGAAAGCCATGATCTTGCACAGTTTCGTGATAAATGTTTTAGTACATTCATTTTCACAACGTTTGGACTTACTTCAATCCAAAAACATTTAACAGATTACTTAATGATTTTTGTTTTTAGAAATAACTATTCGTTATAATAGATTTAACTTACTCACTTTATGTTTAATAAACATATCATAATTACAGTTTTCAGAGCGGAAAACCCCAAAATGTTTTTTTTTATATATAATTTTCATTAACCCCTCAGTCAAATTACCAGTAATTATCCAAGTAAATCGATAAGGTGTGCCCCTCAGCGCAGTTAATGACAAACGAAATGTAAGTAGAATCTTTGTAAACACAAAGAAACAAATTGAATTGGGTAAACATTTCGAATCACATTCGTTTTGAAAGAATACAGATTGAAGTGATTATTTTCTTAATCGAGCAAGAAATGTAAATCTTAAATTATGCATTATGTGCGCTGAGAAGCTATCAAAGAGATCTTGTTTTTTCACACTACAAAGAAAGTGCAGCCATTTATAATTAACACCATTTCAAGCAGTGCAAGCATTATAAACATTTTGATCTGCTTTACTCTTGATTAACTTACACTCCTCTTTGGAACATATAAGGATTATGTTCTATTTTATACGATTAGACAGCCACGTTTGATTTCCCAACGGTAATCATTTTATTGGAACACGTCAATGTGTTTCAATTTATGCAGAGTAAAAATCAGATCAGCAAATTGTTGATCACAATTTTTATACAATGTTATGTGGAATTTCATTCAATTTGATTCCTTATAATTCATCAATCAATTTTAGAGGAGGACACAAGTCAAATAATTATGTTATAAGTATGTTTTTAAAATAAATATGAAACTATGTTTTATTTTAATGCGATAGGCGGCGGTTTCGATCGATCTAAGGAAAAGTAATAATAATTAATAAGTTAAAACAATTATCAAAATATTTTCGTTTAATGATTAAGTCAACTGTAACGGGAAAAAGACTGCATCTTATCATTTTGCAGGATATCAAATAAAATGAACTCGCAAAGCAACACAACATTGCGTACAGTGCTTCAATTATACATGTCGTCCATATAATGTTGGGACTGTTGAAGCGGACACAAGAACCAGTCATATATACACAGTCTTATCGAAGTAAGTCATTTACCATAAGTATACTTAAAATTGCAAATTGTTTTATGGAATGTGAAGACTATTGAGTTTTATTATTAAATTTCAGTGGCTTACAAAGGTTTATATGACTAATATGATATTCAACATGTCAGCACTTGAAGAACACTATTTATTTGTCAACCAACTAGTAATAGGTGGTAAAATGAGAGTTTAGCAATATCTGAAATTACGCTAACAAACATTAGGATCCACCATTTGTTTTGTGTATCGAAAAATGAGCTATTTATTGTTCTAAGTTGTCAAATGAAACAAAACAGGTTTGTGCTTATATGTACATTCTAAGCAGGAAATAAAAAACATGTTTAAGAATAGCAAATGATAACAATTCATTTTATTTTAATTTTTTATGTTATTTGCTTTAATTCTATATATACCAACAACACATTCCCCTAAACTACCAAACATTATCAGCGAGTATATAGATAACATTTTTATAAACATAAAGTGGGTTTTGTTAGAACGAAAGAAGCTTAGACTACTTTAATAGTCTGGTACATGAAAAAAGAGATTTTGACAATATACAGTTATAACATAAAGTTAAAAGAGAAATGAAAACTTCTTACATTAAAGACAGTCTGAGAGTACTTGTCTCATCTCCAATTCTCTAGATTATGTTTTTGATAACTCAATACTTAATTGAATGCAAAACAAACGATAAATATTCCATTACGTATGTTCGGTGTACCATTGTAAAAGGTTTCATTTTACATAAATATCTTATATTAATAAGATTTAAGATAAATATTACCGTCATTTTATTCTCGGGTATTAATCATAAACTAGTTAGTAATTAGAGTAACGTTTTCATTATAACCATTTGGAACGGACTAGACTGATATACACACTAGACTGTCTTATTCAATAAAAAAGAATCCTTTTAAATTTGGACTGTATTTAATTAACTTCTTATCCGATACTTACCAAATCCAAGTAGAGGTATCACAAATATAACAGATTTTAAACAATATAGTTTTGTTTAGGTGGTTTCATAACTGAAGTACAGTGTATTAGAACAGTTTAAAATTATTTGACTGAATATGAGTGTCTTTTTGAAGGCTTTACTTGTTACTTTAATGAATTTCTTAATTTGTAAAATATTAAAAATTCATTTTAAAATATCAAAGTTTGAATCTACCTTAACGGGAGAGGAATAAGTTCATGAAATTGGGGGTCATCGACTTTGTAGAGAGCAAATGGTTTGTCAAGTTTAAAATGAATAACTTATTAAGAACGAAGGCCATTATATAAAATATATATTACTGTATTACTCTCAAGAGTAAATAACCAAAAATATAAATTATATTCCTTCGTATCCAAAATGTAGGATGTAGTTTTGTTGCCAGATGTGAAAACAATAATTAAATTTCAGCAAGAATAAGACATAAAGATATAAGGTAATTACATTGTTGTTATCATAATTCTTTTCAGACGCTTTCTATCTTGAAAGCTCCAATTTAACTTCTATAAAAGGACGTATTTACGGAGAAATTATCATTGGCTCG
This sequence comes from Ruditapes philippinarum, assembly GCF_026571515.1. Lineage (NCBI taxonomy): Eukaryota > Metazoa > Mollusca > Bivalvia > Venerida > Veneridae > Ruditapes > Ruditapes philippinarum. The sequence goes on along the minus strand of NW_026854501.1, from coordinate 213,922 downwards.
AGAATAATTTCGCTAACAAAAAGTCTTTGTGGCGAACAATTCTACTTGTATATTACTCTGCTTGTTATAATATGTCATATTTTTGTCAATTTTCCCTTACATCTAAATGAAAACGTGTTCTGTTTTTAAAGGAATCGGCATTAAATGTATGCAATAAAGTAAAGTGTGGTGGGGAGAAAACAATTGTTTTTGCTTTTGGTTATAAATGATACCGTTCAGCCAAACTGTGTTACAATGGTAAAGTCAGAGCAATTTCACACAGTGCCAAAGTAATTTGCATATTGATCAGTCGTTATCTACATTTACATATACTCCTGTTAGAAAGCATGTTGCATTACCAAATTTGAGTTTCATTTATAATTTCCCAGTGGAATGTCAATGACACATCAAAAGCTTTATTTGAAATGAAAGTATTATGCAATTGTACTGTAATTACCAGAGCAGAAGTTGAAATTTACATTACAAATATATCAGGACAATATCTCTGTTTAATATATGTTAAAATAGGAAATTTGGTAGTTTTCAAGTAGGACATATCTAGGCAAGCTTAATGAGTATATAAAATATTATAAAACCGTATGCGCTTTTATGCCATACATACAAGACGGACATAAGAAGTGCTTTTAGATTGATATAGTACATATGATTGCGATGATTACAGATAAATGATAATATTTTTGTCTTTTGAAACGATTTCATTGGTTTAAAAGTGTGTTTAAACATTAATTATCGGTGCAATGATTTAAAAAACATTAAATTTTTGTTTATGGATTATGCTGATCCTTGACATGATCTTTCATTAACTGCAAATAAAGACTAACCAACCCAAACAACAGCATAATAGACACAACATTTGATAAATGAGTTTTTGCCATGTTTTTCCTCTGTAATTTCTGCATTGTTCTGGCTTGACAAGATTTCTATTAGACTTTCTTATACTTAGGTGCTTTCGCGATAAATAATGCAAATAGTGATTGGCAGGAAGCTGTCTGAAATTGAGAAATGAAATATTCAAGGCTATTTTGACAGTATGATAGGTTTCCATCTCCATATGTATTAGTTATAATTATATACTTCTGAATATTTTTCAGAGGTATCTTTTGAAAGATCATGAAATTAATAGGACACTTTTTATTTGAATAAAAATAACTCATAATTTATGCAATTGTTCTTTATTCAAATGAAATAAGAAACACATAACTTGCCATCATGAATGTTATCGACATAAATATTATATTATATGGTTTACAACTAAACCGATGCATCGTTTAGATATAAAAGTAGCCTTTTGCTGGGATGAATCATGAAAGTACCGACAATGCGCACAAACAATGTTACTGGTTTGATATTGTGTTTCTGATACTTGCATTTTTTCAATGTTTATACTGCAAATATAAATATTGATGATTGGCTTTAATAATAAAGGAGTGTGTCTCTAAATCATTTTATCTTTCTAAATTCTGTTAAATTTTATGCAAATACTATGATCGTTTGCATTGACTCGGTTGTTTTTATATATAAGATCAGCAACTACACTAATGTATTGTCAGTTGTCTTTATTCTCTTTATTGCATTAGTCTGATTTATCTGTCAAAATCGGTATCTCTGCTTGCAGGAAATTAAAAAGGTTCAATGAAATTTACAGACTGAAACCAATTTTATCGAATTACATTTGATCTGGTCTGGTGTTTTTCTATGTAACCATGTCAGAATAGCCGTTAAGGTTTGCATTACAAATTTATCTCATAGTAAAATATATTAAAGACTGAAGCTTTATATGTAAGATAAATGGTTTTTTTAATATACATAAATGTACACCCCTTATATCTCAAAGTATATTTCTGTTTTGTGCTTCATTATTTGTTATATGTTTACGCACATACATGTCATAGTTTTTAATATGTAAATCGCTGTCGGCCAATATTTTGCGGATTGCTGAATAAACTGAAACATTTATCAGCAGTTCAATCTACCAGAAACTTTGTTTAATTTTTCGTCAAATTCAGGGAAAACAACGTGTATTTCATAAGAACATGTTATCTTCACCGATCATGGACACCATCAATTTTTTTATAGATGATAAAAATTTATATACGTTATATAGAGGTAAATGCAAATAAGTGTAATAAATAATCCTTTTCTCTTGTTCATATTTATCGATATGTTTGTATTAAACTTGATTACAACAAAACTCAAGCTATCTTAAATAAATCATTCCGAACAGGACGATTTCCCTCGGCTTTATCAATATGTAACAATATTTTTAATTACTTGACATTCCTCTTTTACCCTTTATTCAAATAATTCATCATTATGACTCAATATTATTACATTGTCGTCTGCTTTGTCTGGTAGTTAAGTTGATTTTCTTGTCACGATTAGTGATTTTCTAATACATCACAGAGGTATAAGGGCTCATCATATAAATCAAATCTGGATGGTAATTTAATACTGTACACTTTTATCTGAAAGAAAACGTAGTTTTGCTTGTTCTTCATCATGCAAATTGAAAACCTTTGACAACAAATAGTTAAGTTATAGACCTTTGCATTCACAGTATCTGACTGTGTTCATATGTGCTTTATTGAAATGTTTACCAACATCATTATGCCCCCACTTCAAAGAAGAGGGGGTATATTGCTTTGCATTCGTCTGTCTGTCGGTCCGTCGGTCCGTAGACCAAATTGTTTCCGAGTGATAACTAAAGAACCCTTAGACCTAGGAACTTCAAACTTATTATGATGATTGAGTATAGCCAGTAGATGACCCCTATTGATTTTGGGATCAAGGGGTCAAAGGTCAAGGTCATATTGACCGATCAATTAAAAAACGCTTAGGCCTAGGAACTTCAAACTTGGTATGATGATTGGGCATGACCAGCAGATGACCCGTATTTATTTTTGGGTCAAGGGGTCGATGGTCAAGGTCACATTGACCTTGTAGGTAAAAACGGTTTTCGATCAATAACTAAAGAACGCTTAGGCCTAGGAACTTCAAACTCGGTATGATGATTAGGCATGACCAGCAGATGACCCCTATTGATTTTGGAGTCAAAGAGTCAAAGGTCAAGGTCACATTGACTTTGTAGGTAAAAACGGTTTCCGATTAATAACTTAAGAACTTAAGAACGCTTAGGCCTAAGAACTTCAAACTTGGTATAATGACTGGTCATGACCAGCAGATTACCCATATTGATTTAAAGGTCAAGGGGTCAAATTGAACTTGTAGGTTAAAACGGTTTCCGATCAATAAGAAAAGAACGCTTAGGCCTAGGAACTTAAAACTTTGGGTTATGATTGCCAATGACCAGCAGATGAACCCTATTGATTTTTGGGTCAAGGGGTCAAAGTCACATTGGCCTTGTAGGTAAAAACGGTTTCGATCAATAACTAAAGAACGCTGAGGTCTAGGAACTTCAAATATGGTATGATGATTGGTCATGACCAGCAAATGACCCCTATTGATTTTAAGGTCATGATGTCAAAGGTCAAGGTCACATTGACATTGTAGGTAAAAACGATTACTGTTTAAAAACTTAAGAACTTTAAGAACTCTTAGGCATAGGAACTTCAATCATGGTATGATGATTTTTCATGACAAGCAGATAACCCCTTGTGATTATGGGGTCAAGGGGTCAAAGGCCAAGGTCATATTTATCTTTTTGGTAAAAAAAAACGGTTGACGATCAATAACTTGACAACAAATGAGTTGTGGACCCCAAACTTCGTAGGTGCATTTGACTTGACAATTAGATGACACTTGATCAAGGAGTCAAAGGTCAAGGTAATATAAACCTTGTAGGTGGAAACGGTTTCCGATCAATAACTTGACAATCCTGTAGCTGCTGGCCCTCAAACTTTGTAGGTGCATTTGTCTTGGCCAGTAGATGACCCCTATTGATTTTGAGCTCAAGGGGTCAGTGTCATATTGACCTTGTACTTAAAGACGGTTTCTGACCAATAACTCAACAACCCAAGTTGCCTTGGTTGATATTTTTATATTAAACTAAAAATACTTTTTGTATACACATTTTAGTGTCTTATGTAATATAACAACTTGGCTGCCATTAATGAGGCCTACATGATTAATAAAAAATTTTGCATATATTATTTGGTAAGATTTGTAATAACTTCAATTGCTGCACACAACCTATGCGGTCAAAATAATTATTACCTTGTGACTTAGTCATGACCAGTAGATAACCCTTATTAATTTTTTGTTCACTAGGTCAGAAGTCAATCATAATGGCTAATTGGCTGCCGATAGGGAGGCATACATGTTTTACAAACATATCTTTTTGAAAATATTGTAAGACAAATATTTTGATCTGATTAAATAAACATGGAAAACGATTGCTTGACATAAGTAAAAATTAGAATATAATACTTATTTTTAAAAATATTTAATGGATGTATTCAAAGACAGGACAAAATGGAATATACATTTGTTTCTGATTAACAAATAACCGATTTCCTGTCCATTTGACAAAAATATACGACTGTGTCATGCATTGTCTGCCAAGTACTATACCAAGAACAGTACATGACTTCTTTGTAACAATTAAACTTTCAAAAAATGACATCTGATGTCATCAACAAAATTACTTAGCTTTTTATTTAAATATTATCAACTTGTGAATTCTTAGGTTTGTGACAAGGCATTTCCATATTATGAGAAGATAACCCGATAAATTCTGATGGTTAATGAAAGTATTCTTTCTATACACAGATATAAATTACTGAGCAAGAGAAAAAAGCAAAAGATGGTTGATGGCTGATTGTGACAAATACTACAACCAACTGAACTAAACATTAAAAAACCGTCAAATGAATTTCTTATTTTATAACTAACAAGATATAAATTACTTGGTGTTTGAAGACTTTTTTCTTTAAGACTAATACTTGCTTTCCTTTAAAATAAGTTATTTTGTTCTTAAATTCATATTAATGACGTAACATCTTAAATCAAAAGATATTTTCTTAACCAAATGCTTCATATAGTGTTCATAAAGAACGAAACTGTGTGTGATAGATAAGAAAATGTGAAATTTTTATCATAGTCCAAGAAATCAGTGAAATAATTGTGCACCTCTTGTGAAAAGTATGAAACTTGGCATGGTGGCAGGAAATAGTATTTCAATTCATTTCAGCCTGGGATCCACTTTTCAAAAATCCAAGATGGCCGCCAAAATCCAAGATGGCCACCAACATGTATAATGTACATAGGACATGACAAAATGAAGTTATTTAAGTCATGAAAATGATATAAATTGACATTGTAGGTCAATATGAAACGGATGTTTTAAAACAGTTTCATAATTATATTAGGTTAAGCGACCATCTTTAACTTTGGCACCCATGTTGGTATATTTAATAGATTATCTCCATGCTTATATGTTTAAAAAGCGTGTAATATAATGTACTTGTGCTATTTTATACTAATTTGAAAATGATTACAGCTGGTAAACTAAAATAATCTGCAAATTTTTATATGGTGGACATCTTGGATTTCGGCGGCCATGTTGGATTTTCAAAAAGTGGATTATATATGTATATATGTTTTGCAAATTCAGTTTCTCCAAATAACTTGTGTTCTTGTAGTAGGTTGACAAAGATATCCATGATGTCTTTCTTTTCACTCCATATCTAACGATGACAGGTGTTGTTTAGGAAAAGTTTGCTCATTTCATGATTTCCCAATAGGCATCTTTCTTTATTTATATAACTGACTTAGGATAAGCTTAACGTTCACATTTCAAGTTATTTATTAGCTTTCTCCGATCTGTCTAATGTCTGATGCTGTACCACAGGCGAATTGTAATTTTTAAGCATTGTGATTGAAACCTTTTGGTCTGGAAATCATCAAATATGAGCATTTATATAACATTTTGTGTTAGATATACGTATTACGGGTCAGTGCGCCATGCTGTCTGTTAAATGTTATTATCCATTTGTGATAAATTGATAAATGACTTGTTTTTACAAAATATCTCAACGCCACATTTGGACTGTTCTCGATTAACCATAAAGTATTCCATTTAGGCTTTCTATTGTTGTAGTGTATTGCTTTAAATAAGACTATCAATTCTAATAATGAATAAATCGATATTGTCAAGTTATTTGACGGATGAAATATAAGTTGAAAGTTCCAGAAAAGATTAATGTTTGTATGTGTTTTTCATACTGAAAGCGACTGTTGCGCCTTAATATGGGTCAAATAAATTTTTGTATGTATAATTATGTAATTCAGGTTTTGAAACTTACAATTTCCAATTGACATAAACTGCACAGAAAACATGACAATTGATAGTGACATAAACTTGTTGCAAGGCCAATATATGATGTTGGTTTCGAATTTTAAATTAAATTAAATGATATCAAGGTTAGCAGTCATTTAAACATACATGTAATTTCAGAACCTTTAGATAAATAATTATAGTCGAAGAAGTCAAAAATTGCAAAATCGGTTTCCATTTTTTTACGGTATTATAATTGTAATAATTGGTCATTTCGATTGATTGCCTGTGATGCACTTTAGATAATCACAGTCCCATTTTATGAACAGCATTGACTTTTAAAAATTTAATATTTTAGATCTTATGTCGCTCTGTATGGATAGGCAAAGACAATTGAATAAAATTTAAGTGACCGTTAACGTTTAAGCACAGGCATACTTAAATTCGAAACAACACTTTTTTCATATGTAAATTTTTCATTCATGCTAAATATACTTATAGGAGGCATAGACGCTGGAAAGTATTTAACCAGCAAGTTCCAGGCTCAGGTAAACTTATTCTGCATTTTCTTTTCAAATTGGCTTTTTGGTAATTTTCAAAGTTTCCTAATTGAACTTATTTAGATCGAGTGTATGACTAGTATGAGTGACGGAATTTATAAAGTCCCCCTCTTAAGCTTTGCGCAATCGTCTATTAAAAAGATATTGTAATTTATTGAAGGTCCTGAAAAAATCTGCAATAGCAGAAGTACTTTAGATTTAATTTGATATTTCTATGAGATCCAAAATCATCAGGGAGCATAATCCTTCTCCAATATGGCAAGTGTTTCTACGATTGTCACATCTGCTCATTCGAGATATACTAATTTTTACACATCGACATCTGTATCTTTTTTAAGTAATTACTATTTTCAATCAAAATGATTACTCAATTTTATCAAGGGATATTGCATTGGTCCTGGCTAACATCATGTTTTGTTTATTAACAATAATCCTGACGGCCAGATGCAGTCAAACAAAACGTCGAGGAATGTAGATTATTATCCTAAAATTGAGGGGTACATAATAATTACGTCATTAAGGTTATTATGTATGTTTAAGTAGTAACCTCCCTTAACTTTTACTTGAAAACCTTGTTCCGTCTATATGAATCAATAGCAGTATTCATTCAGCATTTTTCATGAGTTTTATCATATTTTAAATCAAGGTTGTTTAAATATTATAAAACAACATAAAAAGAACTTGTTATTATGAATTAAGACGATGTTATGAATCAGAGATAAAGTTTTTAAAAAAAAGTAAAAAAAAAATCTTATTTCTACGTTTGTAAGCTTGGTTATTCGTTTTTATTCGACTATTCGCAGAATAATCGGGCTAATGCAGCCACGCATTTGTCGGCGTCCCTGTGGTTAAGTTTTTGCGTGTAAGCTGGTATCTTACGTTGTTTTAAAAGTTGTTGAATTTCTTCTGTTCTTTAATCTAATCTAGAAGCATATTTTATAGTCAATATTCAAGCGTAAACAGGTCATTCGCAAATGAATTCTAAGTGTAATTTAAGTAAATAAATAACGACTGTAATGTTTTCTGTTTGAACTCCATTGAAAATCACATTAATTGTGTTACAGACGATCTTTTAATATTTCAAGAATAACGTTAACCCGTACTGATAATCGAATATTAAAAAAAACTCTATTTATAAAGTTCTTCTTCAAATAATATCTTTTATCAAGAAAAATAAATTGAATTTGCATTACTGTTGAACCAGTGGTTATTCTTTCCGACCAAGATAAAGGGATTTTTTTTATAAATGATTACAGTTTCAATCGAAAAAATAAATATGAAGTAAGTAACGTAAAATAATTTGTATTACTCTTTTTTAAAATTGTTTCAGTTGATCAAACATATATAATTATGCTTTATGATTAAATATTTACAAACAATATTTCATTATTTGAACAAATCTTCTTTCTTAAGAAGGCCTCCATAAAAAAATGACATATAACATTTCTACAAATGTCCCAGACAGGGACTATGATAAATGACATTAAAAGCATTATTTCTCTGGCGTCACATTTGAATTGTCCTTCTTTGATCAGACGATATGGGTACACAATTTTCATTTTGTTCAGTTGTTATACAGTAAACAGGACTATCACATCTAATAATAAACAATTTGAAGTTGTCAAAAGTATTGGCAGAAGATATAACGAAGAAAAATGTTACTTTATTCTCAATTATATGTATAAATTGTTATACAATTATTGTATATTATTTATATGATTTAGTTACAAATGTAAAACGAATATGTTTTTTCTTAAGTAACAATTCAAAGATGAATGATATTGTTTTTATCATAAGTATTAGTAAGAAATAGTCATTATTCATTACAAATGAATAAGGACTATAAAACTGAAAGAAAGGTTTTTTTATTATAGGACTTTACTTAAAATTTCGTTTTTAATACTGTTGTCATTTTCGTTATTAAAAACGAAAGCTTTAATAAATGTCATAAAATGCTAAGATATTGTTTACTTTAAAGCTTTTAACGTTTTATATTTATAAAAGATATATCTAAAATGTATTTCAATATAATGTTCTTGTCATTTAGTTCATAATGGAAATGACTATAAGATACAGTCAAAACAATAACACCTATATATCTTAATAAATCAAAATGGATATAACTGGTTTAATGGTATGACTGACTAAATAGTTTTCCAATTTATGTAAAAACTTTCGCAGATAGTTATATGATAAAATACAATTTAAGACTTTCCTGTATAAACCGGCTTAAATCTATAACAGTGGTTCTGTATTGTTCTCAAAGTGGTCTCAATTTCGTGGATAGCTTGCAATAAAGCGTACATCTAATGGCAAAAGGTACTCACCAAAGATGTTATAAAAGGAGTAAAGAATACGTAAATTGCATACTTTTTTGGGGAAGTGTTTGCTTCAGTTAAAGCAAATTGCATTTGCTATTAAAGTAATATACTTACATATAAATAAATCAATTTATCTAGCGTATTTAAATACTAGTTATTTCGAGATAAAAAAAAGTGCTGTAAATTTAAATCTGTAAATGTTTGTGCTTTCATTTGGTAATGATAACAATAAATGTAAATATTAGAAACTATACATCTTTAATGTTTGCTTAGTAGTTTGTTTTGTTTATTTCACGTCACACTTACGCAGTAAAAGTCATTTTGCGATTTTCAAAGAATTCAAAGACTCTCGCGGTATTCTGTCCAACAACAGTGAGTAAAAAGCGGTTTTAGGTCAACGATCTTAACAACTGGACTACGGACGCCCCTCAAAATGCTGTTAATTGTATGCTAGCATTAGTTGAAATTTGTATCACTAACATGCATATATTTAATATTTTCAAAACATACCTACAATATAACGTTTTAATCCTATTTTTGTTCTGATACTTTTCTGATGAAAAATGAAAAACAGGTACTACAATAAACAAACATATTTTTTACCATTTTCAGTACAAAGGACGCAGCATATTTGTTTTTGCAAAATCAGAAAGTGTGTACGTAAAACACAATACTATATGGAGGCAAGGGTCGAGTAGGTGGATGTAAACTTTCTCCTGACAAAAATAAAGCAGTTAATAACCATAGAGATTTGATTTGTGTGCTAAACCTTTGTATCTGTATGATGTATTAGGTAACAACTAATCGTGACTAGGAAATCAACTTAACTACCAGACAAAGCAGACGACAATACAAAATAGATGAATTGTTTCATATAATGTCAAAGAGCTCATGTCACCTATACAAGAACATTGTTATATATCTTTATCGCCGTAGAAAAATAATAAAAAAAATGAAATAAAAATTATTTATTAAGAAATTCTCCAACTAAGTTATAATCTTGAAATAACAACGGTTGAAATAATTAATTTTACTAACATACGGCATTTTTATATCTAGTTCAGGTGAAAAGAAAAAGCAATTTTCTTTTTCATTGGATTTTTTTATAAATGATTATAACCAACTGTGTAAAATCGTGTTTCATTCTTTCATAGCTGTAATACATGAATAAACATTAATTTTTATTTCAATAGCATTTTGTTTCAGTTTAGAAGATAATGTAATATTATTAACATACCTACGCTTTATTGTCCTGATAGTTATAAGTTTTATAGGAAATGGATACAATATAACATGCAGCATCAAAACAACAAGTTTGCAAGATACACTATTAATTTGGTTTGCTCCTTTTGCTTATATATATATTTCATATATTATTAAACAGCATAGATTCCATACAGTCAGCATGGTTATATTTATAACGGATATCAGATGACTAAATCGATCAATTTATTAATCGTGTACAACCACTTAAATCATAATAACTAGTTTAATACAAAAGCTATTATTTTACCGAAAATAATGTTTAAACATATATTAGTAAAATATGATTACTATAACGTAAGACAGGGCTTTTTTGAAATTGCAATTTTCAACTACGAAATAGTTCGATACATTGAAAAACAAAATAACCTTTTGTTATATACGACTTTGTGTTTTCTGGGGGACGCAATTTTGCAAGCGGGCAACTACTTCCTTTAATAGGATATTTGCATGAAATGAGGGTTTCTTGGTCATTAAGAATTATTAGCATAAAAAAAGAAAAGAAACTTTTCAAAATTTAAGATATTTCCAATTGTCAAGCAATTTTTTTAAAATAAGATAAATAATATACATTTTTCTATAAGATCATTTTGTTTCGACTCATGCTTTTTATTGTATCGAGAACCAATAACATCACTTTTACCCATGTATGGAAGGCCTGTCAAGGATGTTTTCGCCTCGTTTCTATTAATATTTAAATTCATGAAAATCAAATAACCAAGCAATGTTGTAACGTACACTGTTATGATAAGTTATCATGAAAATGTGGTGTTACTTTGTTTCTTATCATAGGTATCGTTAAGAACAGTCCAATACACTTTCTCGTGAACAGTTAAAAAATGTCTTACGTTTAATGGAAACAGTTCAGTCGATTCGTTTTGTTAGCTCGACTTTTCTATGAAAAGGGGAGCTATCCTACTCGCCCCGGCGTCGGCGTCGGCGTCGGCGTTAGCGTCGGCGTTGGCGTCACACCTTGGTTAAGTTTTTCGTACCACCCCACTTTATTTCAGAAGTATTACAAGTATGGCTTTGAAACTTACCATACTTGTTCACCATCATAACCTCCATCTACAGACAGGAGTACATAACTCTGTCAAGGTTTTTTGACAGAATTATGGCCCTTTTTTGACTTAGAAAGTGTATTGAGCTTTGGTTAAGTTTTTTTGTACCACCTCACTTTATTTCAAAACCATTGGAGGTATTGCTTTGAAACTGACCATAACTTGTTTACCATCACGACCTTCATCAACAGACAAGAGGACATAACTCTGTCAAGGTTTTTGACAGAATTATGCCCCTTTTTGACTTAGAAAATACATTGAATATGGGTAAAATCCACTTATTGCCTTAACCCTTTGAGATATTGCTTTGAAACTTTTAATGCTATTTCACATCATTACCCCCATCTGTACGCAAGAGAAGGTAACTCTGTCAGGGATTTGTTTTAAAAATTAAGGCCTTTTATCGACTTAGAATCTTGGTTAAACTTTTTTGTACCAGTCAACTTTTTGACTGAACTGGTTGAGATATTAAATTGAAAGTTGGAATACTTGTTTACCATCATGGTCCCAAAACATGGGCAGGAGAAGGTAATTCTGTTAAGGATTTTATTTGAATTATGGCCCTTTTTGACTTAGAAACTCAGTTAAAATTTTCATTCTTGTCCACTTGTTGACTTAACCATTTGAGATATTACTTTGGAAGTTGGAGTTCTTATGTGCCATCATGAGACCTATCTGTAAGCAAGAGAAGATAACTCTGTGAAAATGTTTCTTGATTTGTACTTAGAAATTCCTAGTTAAAGTCTTGTGTGCCCTTAACTGTCAAAGTTTTGTTTTATAGGCAAGCACTAAAAAAGTCGAGCGCGCTGTCCTTCTGACAGCTCTTGTTTATTAGAAGCCTCGGTCTGATAGAGTAGTTGATATGTATATAACAATTACTTCAGTCGCCTTCAAAGGTAATGTGTCATTGACAATATATTTTTTGAAGACAAATGGTGTAAAACTTAATTTTCAATAAATTGAACACATAGTTTACTGTGGCTGAAAGTCCTGTTTTAGAAATAAACATGTACAATAAAGGAAATATGAATTCACAGGTTGCAGCAAGTCAGAACAATAAATAAAAGACAAAGCTGAATGATCTGAAAACGGAAAGGAATACAATGTAAATATAAAGATGCAATAATAGTCAATGGAAATCATTTTCATAGATACTGGTACCTTTCTATTTGTTCGCGCATATGTTAGACAGTTTCAAAGGTTATTTTGTAGCTTGATAATATAGAATATCCAAATAGGAAAAATATGATAGCCGCACACCTGCGCATTGTGATTTCAAAAGCAATTTCTGGACATTTTCTTTTGTTGTAAACAACGTTTTGCTGATATGTTCTATAAAAAGAAGTTGTATTACTAAGTTTATGGTATACAGACTCGAACATTTTGTTTAAAGATCAATCGAAAAGTGCACTGTATAATTAATATCTTGATGTAATAGTCGTTTAAGAGTCAAATGTTTATTAATGTTAATTTTATTTAAATGATCAAAATGGTTTCAAGTAGAGTAGAACTATTTCATTTGAAGAAACACATACTCTGTTGCCAGACTATTTCAGGAGACTAAATTATTTTCATTTAAAACACATTTTAATAACACTTAATACAGAATATGTCCGTACACCATTTAGATAATTTTGGCAACATCAGGGAAAATAATAACATACATGAGAGAAAAATGAATTACACAGTTTCCATCTCGTATTTTACACTATTAGACAAATTGTCTCACAACGAGCAGACACTTTGATGGGCTCCTTCGGATTTCTAAGAACTAATATAATACTTTTTCAAAAGCTCTTGAAATATTTCAATGCCTGAATTGTGTCTTAAGACATTCAATGGATGTATTTGGGTCCAAATTCAGGACAATCATTGAACTCGTTTTCATATCTTTACAATATTTACAAAATATTGGAGCAAGTATGTAATTTGCTTTTAAATTAGACCTATATTTGTAGAAAATCAAGGATAAAAAACGCATGTGGCCTAATTGTCTCTTGTTCCTTTGTATGCGCAAAGATGTATACCTCCTTGTAAATTTGCTTCTCTTTCAGTGCCTTGCTATTGCCTTTTTGCTCGTTCTGTAATGAAATTAATAGTGAATGAGAAGACACTGATATTTGTAATCATTGTTTTCATTTGCAATCTATATAATTATTTTGATTGTAAGTAGCGTATGCAAGAACATCCCATATCATTTGTAAAACATCTATATTTACTAAATACATTTTCAAAAGTTCGAAATAATTAATGTGCGGACTAGGTGTTCGATGTTCAATAACATTAATTTACTTAAGTTTGCAGTTTTCTTTTTAACATCGATCTGGAATCACCGATAAATCAAACAAGAGGCATTTAAAAGCCAGTACTAGTTTTTCATGTACAGATCAATATCTTCGTTACATTGATTTTGTACATTTTGAATCCACTTTTATTTCCGTAAACATCATTGAACTGTACTGTAATATGCATGGCTAAGTTAGTTTAAATACTATCTTTTTCATTCGCAATGGTATCGTTATTTCCTTTTGGGCAAGTAAACTTTATTTTTTCTTTTAAACATATTATATCACTGAATCTGGTTGCCAGAGGATTTTTATAATTAAGGTAGCTTTTATTTGTTTATCCTAAGCAATTTCCATTATCAATTATTAGTCAATCGTCTTCATAAAAGTCAATCTCTTGAAATATAATACTAATTCTACTCAACTTTACACAGAAATGAACATAATGTCACTTAAATTTTTGATTTGTTTTTTTACTTGTAGATTTTATGAAAGATATCTCTCACTAATGATTGAGTATTGAGAATGATTGATTATCATTACAGCTTAAATGTAAACTATTCTGAATGTTCTAGTAGAAAAAGGCGTATGATATTGTTATTGAAAATAGTTAACCAACTAGCTTATTATTTTCATGGACATTTCCTTAAGCCCTGCGTATAACAAAGGTTAATGTTATAAACATTGAAAATTGAAATTTAAAGAAGGTTTGTTTCAAAATTGATCGGGTATGTAAAAAATACATTTAACATTAAAATAGTAAGATCTAAACCAGACAGAACAGATACGAAATTATATCATTTATTGTTTCCTTAATATCAGTCATATGATTTTTTTATTAGATTAAATACAATGAATACGCTAATTTGTTGCATAGCAGAACACTGTCTTTTTGAGCAGCGGACAATTTATCAATTGGTATTTACACACTGAATATCTTATTTAGAACGAAAATAGATTTGAAGCTAAAATGCTAGCCAATATGTCTTCGAAACAACGTAAACTTCTATTCTAGAGAGTGCGTTCGATGTTTTTTAATCTAGAAATAACGATTTTGTAAAGAATAAAATGATCCACCTATTGATTTTACTTTTTATTTATGTACTTGACATTATAGTGACATTGGCCTTCAACTCCAAGTTATTGAACTTTGCTAAGAGTGTCATTATTTGTTTTTTTACGGATTTGATTCGAAGTCATACTATGTGTAAAACAACAATTACGGCAAAACAGACCCTCACCTAACGATAACAATCAAAGTCAAATTATTATATTTTACTTTTCATTGCCGTAACTTTCATTATTAAAAGTCACATTTGATTATAAAAATTGAAAGTATATCGAATTTCTTAATAGATACAAAAACTTATTGTGCTTTTGAAAACCCTTAACGGAATATTTTCCTCCATGTAATTTTGCCCTCACTTTGGATAGCTATTGTATTCTTATACTTTGATCTAAAGGTTGTTATGGGGACAAAACATGACATGAAGCAGTGAAAATAAATAAATAAATGTAAATGATTATAAAAAAAATCATTAATTTATTCAGAACACTTTTACGATAAGCTTTTAATGCAGCTTTTTTACTGATTTTTTCTTTATTGAAAACTGCCAAGCAAGTTAACAAACAAATTGAATAATGCCCAATTACTTTTAATGTAACAGTCTATTTAGTAACTAGAATATTCAAGCTGATAATGTACGCTGATCTCAAAATGTTTAAATACTTAATCCTATTTTAAACATTAGTATGAACAATTTCTTCGTAAAAAAGTAGAGGAAAGAACATTTGTCTACTTTAAGATATCATTAATTCCCGAATTGTCATTTGATTCACATGTGTAAGACAACAGTATTTCGGACAAACAATCAAGTTTCAGTTATCAAACGATTTAAAAAAAAATTGCATGAACGCTGTCGATATGGTACCATGATATACGAAATTAATCTCTTGTAACTACTTTGGCGACATATGGTGGTATTTCACATTTATTTGACATTTATAAATACTGTAAGTGCTATAATAATTATAAATTCGCTTCGTTTCGTTTGTGATCTTTTGTTTGTTTCCAAAATCTGAGGAAAGAGTTTTATTTAGTTTTATTCTTCAAATTAGAAATAAAAGGAAATAGTCTTTATTGTTTGTAGATGTTTCTTCTGCATGACAACATTTTGCATTTACTGAACTTTTTTCCTTTTCTCTGATGCGTTTTTTTTTGTTCTGAACAACGTCATTTATTTTTTTTCAAACTATAAGAATTAATTTTCTTCACTTTCGATCCTTGATAAGGTGAAATTCTTTATGTTTTTGCTTTAATTTGTAATTATATCCCCGTCCGTTCTGGGATAAGATAAATTTGAAATGCTCTTCGTGCTGAAATATTGCTGCACATACTTTAGATAATTAGGTCCCAAGATTGTACAAACTATCTGGTGATGTATTTCAAAATTAACGAGTCTTTTGCATGTTACTGGCAGACAGTTCTGGTGCACAAAGGTGAAAAAAGTTGGAATTGCATGTGTTCCTGGCATTTTCATAAACTACCACAAGTTTCTTAAGTTCTTGAAACGGATCATATCCGGCAATATTGATGAATAACCAGTGATATGCAAATTTTACATAAAAATATGTATGTTTTTACTTCAATAACTGTAGATTTTTTTTCAAAGATACATCTTTGGTTTCTGAAGGTGTTATAAATAATTGTGCAGTAATAAATATATAACATTTCAAGTAAAATGTAAAAAGTGTAATTATAGTCCTGGTTCATTGCATTTTTTCTCATCTACACACAATTCATATACAATATTAAATATTTGATAGTATATATTTTCTAGAATTCAAAATTAACAATTGATTATCTGATTTTTGTTTTACTGTTACTTTTATCAATCATATTTTGCTTCATTTGCACGACCGGGTATGCAGATTACGCAATTTACTTGTTTAATAATTGATTGATTGGTAAACATAGCACTATATTAGCTTAATCTTTGTTGTTAACTTTGTTAGTGTTACCTCCATTTATTTTAAGTCTGGACTAATGCAAATCAATCAACGGTTTAACGGTACATTGAAACATCAGGTCATTTGTATGAAATTAAGGAATTAAGGGGAATTAAAGACAGAGGATAGGACTGTTTATAACCACTCCGGTAAGATAGACTTTTGCCAATCGCATTCATTAGAGAAAAAAATGCATTTTAATTTGGTTGTGGTATAAAAAGATAAATCGGTGAAACAAAAAAAATCTTCATGAATTTGTATTGGTTGGTAGGATAACATTTCACTTCGCTCAAAAAAGCAAATATAACAATATAAAAAAACACTACAAATTATTCATACGCTTTACAGCAAATATATATTTATAAACTATAATATGCATTCATAAACTTTAGATGAATATATCGATGCCAGTTTCAGCATTAAAAATAGTTTTCAACTTATGAACAGTTGAAAGAAAATAAAATAAATGCAATAGATAATGAAATAATTAAGTAATACGTCCTTATAATTATGATACTGAAAGGAAACATTGATGTAAAAATGGTGTTCATGGTATGTCTTTTAAAGCAATTACATGTAATGTGTTCAGTTATATGTTTATCTGCTATATGACCATCCGTTGTCGTTGACTTATATTCATTTTTCCTAACCTTCAATTGTGAGTTATTTGAACGAACAAATCGCTGTCACAGAGACGATCATGTCACGCGATAGTCGCCGGACATAATGCTTGGGCTTAGGTTTTGGTTCTCATATTGTGTAAAAAAAAACCTGCCGAAGTTATGCCAAAAAGAATTTTACAATGGAATTAGACAAATGGTGTTTAAATGATTGGTTCGGCAAAATGGTGTTTACGGGAATCTATACACTTCATATACAGAAAGAACAAATAGCCGGTCACAAAAATATCCCAAACCCAACCCCCCCCCCAAAAACAAAAAAAACAAGGGATCATGCCGACCTGAAATCTCCTTGACATATTGCTTGTGTTAAGGCTTTGGCCCTCATGTTGTCAAAGAAGAAGTTCAGATCTAATAAAGCGAGTCTGTAACAGAATCATGCAACTGGTAATTTAACAGTTCGCTAAAAAATTGTCGTTTTACAAAAGATTTTATATCCTTAAAGAATTAATCGCCGGACCAAAAAGCAAAAATATAACGTGGGCATCTTGCTGTCATTTTCCTTGAGTTAAAGCTTTGAGCCTTATAATGATGTGAAGAAACTCCTCAATACAAATTTGTTCAGGCTTAAATTGTACAGTATGAACAAATTTCTTAGTTCCGGTACTTGTCTTATAGTTGATTTCTGCAACACCAAAATAATTATTTTCTATGAATGTCAAAGATACTGATAATGCGTACATGCTCCACCAGGGACAGTTTCCAAATTATGTCTGTCAGACACCGTATCCGTATGCTCATCTTTTCTGAAAATATTCTTTCATATTCACCCGTCAAACATCTTGACAGTTTCGATTTCTTCATAAAAACGATTGATAGCCTTATTTACCACATAACAATGCTACAATAGAAAAATCTAAGTGGCAATTTTTCTGGTGTAAATGAGAACAAACAGAATATGACGCAAGAGGTATTGTGTGAAAAAAGTCATCAATCAATTCCTATTTCAAGGACGGTAACATTTCTTATTGTTCACACTTTCCGAGAAAAGCGTTTTAAGAAAATATCTAATGGTCGGAGCTTCAAGTGCTTTTAGCAAACTTGTACTTAGGAACATTGCATGTTTTGCGTTAGATTTTTTTTTGTAGTTTATAACATATTCAAAGTAATTGGTCTATAATGGAAGCTCTGTAAAAGCTTAAACTAATTACATTTATAGTATTAAGTAACAGATAATAATAATCAGCCCATAAAATAATTATATATGGATGTTGTTGGCAAGTGTGAGCTATATTATCACATATTATATTCATAAAGAAGATAATAAAATGTTCTAGAGCAAAATATTATTAAATATCATATCATGAAATGTTCAAACTAAATCACTTAGAACTTGTTTAACTCTTTCTAGCAACATTGCATCATTATATCAAAATGTTAATTTTCATTGTATTAATCACTTTTTGAAATAATTTATGAAAATGTGCTCATTGTAGCCATATTTTGGCGTATATAGGATTTTCAGAAGATACTGTATAATATATTGTTAGCAAACAGTCATCTTTACTTACATTTTGAAGAGTAGATTGAAATATATTTTAACTTTGTTATATTCATGGAGTGTCATTATTTTTCTAGTTTTGCAGTATCAAAGATATTGAAAATTGTTATCCTATAATTCATTTTTATTTCATCTTGCCAGCACCCAGTTAAATAAATTTTAAGGAAATTCAAAAGTTTTAATGGGTTTTAACTTGCAATTTTCCATTTTGGCATTTTACAAGTTATACTGCATAGGAGACTGCTGAGAAATAATCATTGAGCAGTGTGCATAATCAAAACATTTTATCCGATCTCCTTATGTATGTAAGATACAATCGGGAAATTATTCTAATACAACAATATTAACTTCTAAAAAAGAAAAAGACTGTCGCTGCAATTTCATTTTACCATCTGAGAGATAAAGCTCAAGATAGCACCACCAAGAAGCAAATGAGGAGCAGAATTGCTAAAGATGTTATCAAAATAATGTTCCGTTAAACACTTTGTTGATCTTTACGTGTAATCATTCTTCATATATTTTCCTAACATTTTTTTGTCATTTAAATGTTGTTTTATCATGCTTACACTAAACAAATAAACATTACATTTATGATTTTGTTTTCTGTATTGCTCATTATGACATAATTTATATAGAAACAAGAAGTTCAATATGCAACAGTAGATGTACAAAGACAGTGATAAAGCTAACGGAGGTTACTCTTTCTCATTCCAATTTTGCTATAAATTTTACAATAGACTTAAAATGTTATGCTGTTTTTCAATGCAGCGAAATATATATGTGTACTTTCTATTTAAAAAAAATGATGTATAATATTAAACAAAAATGATGCGGTTCATCACACTGTCAAAGAATTTAAAGTCTCTCGCAGTATTCCAACCTAGACCAAGAGCAGTGAGGGACAAGTGGTTTTTGGTCAACGATCTTAACAACTAGACTACGGACACTTTCAAAATACTGTTAATTTTATGGTAGCATTTATTGCCCCTTATCGAAAAGGTTGAAAATTGTATCACTTACATTTATTTATTCAATAAGTTCAAGATATTTTTACAAAAAAGAAACAAATAAAATGTTATAATGCTATTTTTTTATTCTGATACTTAGATTAAAATGAAGAAAAAGAATGTGTTTGTTATAAAACATAAAAAAGAAACAACAATTAATTTCTTTTTTCATTATTCTTCCATTTTCAGAATATTTTACTTTACGTACAAAGGACGTAGTATTGTTTTAAATCAGATACGGTGTACGTAAAAATACAAATAACACACTATATAGAAGCAAGGGTCGAGTAGGTGGATGTAAACTTTCTCCTGACAAGAATAAAGCAATTAATTACCATAGATATTTGATTTGTGTGCTTAACCTTTGTATCTGTATGATGTATTATGTAACATGTAATCGTGACAAGGAAATCAACTTAACTTCCAGACAAAGCAGACGATAATGTCATAATGTTGAGACATGTTCATGAATTATTTTATATAATGTCGGAGAGCTCATGTCACCTATTCAAGAACATTATCACATATCTTTATCGCCAGAGAAAAATAATAAAAATGAAATAAATATGATTTATTAAGAAATTCTCCAACTAAGTTATAATCTTGAAATAACAACGGTTGACTTAATTAATTTTACTAACATACGGCATTTTTATATCTAGTTCAGGTGAAAAGAAAAAGCAATTTTCTTTTTCATTGGATTTTGTAAATGATTATAACCAACCCGGTAAAATCGTGTTTCATTCTTTCATAGCTGTAATATCTGAATAAACATTTTATTTCAATAACCTTTTGTTTCAGTAAAGAAGATAATGTAATTTTAATAACATACCTCTGGTAAATAAATTATAAATTTTATAGTAAATGAATACAATATGCAGCATCAAATATACAAGTTTGCAAGATACACGATTAATTTGGTTTGCTCCTTTTGCTTAAATATATTTCATATATTATAAAACAGCATAGATTCTTTACAGTCAGCATGATTGTATTTATAACGGATATCAGATGACTAAATTGATCAATTTATAAATCGTGTACAATCATTTAAATTATAATTATAACTAGTTTAATACAAAAGCTATAACTTTACAGAAAATAATGTGTAAACAAATATATCAGTAAAATATGATTACTTTAACGTATGACAGGGCTGTTTTGAAATTGCAAATTTCAACTTCGAAACTTCAACCTTCATCGTTCCTGAAAAGGTGTGCCTTAATATCTAATTTTCAAACATAAGTATATCTTAATTTCTCCGCCGATTAAGCGCTGCTCATGCAAAAAAGAGAGAAAAAAGAACGTTTATGGATTTACACTTCTTGTTTTTTTTCAAAAAACTTTTTCAAAATAAGATATTTCCAATTGTCAAGCAAATTTTTTTTGAATAAGATAAATAATATACATTTTCTTCTATAAGATAATTTTGTTTTGACTCGTGCTTTTTATTGTATCGAGAACCTTTATATCACTTACAACCTTGGAAGGCCTGTCAACGATGTTTTCGCCTCGTTTCTATTAATATTTCAATTCATGAAAATCAAATAACCAAGCTGTAACATACACTGTTATGATACGTTATCATGATAATGTGGTGTTACTTTGTTCTTATCATATTCTTCGTTTATTAGAAGCCTCGGTCTGATAGAATAGTTGATATGTATATTACAATTACTTCAATCGCCTTCAGAGGGAATATGTCATTGACAATATATTGTCTGAAGACAAATGGTGTAAAACTTAATTTTCAATAAATTGAAAAAAAATTGAAAATTGAAAAACACATGGTTTTCTGTGGCTGAAAGTCCTGTTTTAGAAATAAACATGTAAAATAAAGGAAATATGAAGTCACAAAGTTGAATGATCTAAAAACGGAAAGGAATACAATGTAAATATATAGATGTAATAATTTTCAATGGAAATTATTTTCATAGATGCTGGTGTCTTTCTATTTGTCCGCGAAAAATGCGTTGGACAGTTTCAAAATTTATTTGTTAGCTTGATTATATTGAATATCCAAACAGGAAAAATATGATATTCGTACACCTGCACACTGTGATTTCAAATGCAATTTCTGGACATTTTCTTTTGTTGTAAACAAAGTTTTGCTGATATGTACTATAAAAAGAAATGGAATCGAGACTCGAACATTTTGTTTAAAGATCAGTAGAAAAATTTCACAGTTGAATGATTATCTTGATGTAATATAGTCGTATGCAAATATTTGTTTATTTCATATTTCTGATTAAAACTGTTTCTGAGAAACTTCAGAAACTTCAATTGAACAAACACATACTTTCTAGCCAGACTACTTCACGAGACTACACTGTTTCTATTTAAAACATATTTGAATAAAATTGTAATACAAAATATGTTCTTACATTATTTTGAGAATTTTGGCAACATCAAGACAAGTTATAACATATATGAGAGAAAACTTAATTACATAGTTTTCATATCGTATTCTACGCTATTAGACAAATTGTCTCACAACACACAGACACGTTTGGCTCCTTTGAATTTTTAAGAACTAATATAATACTTTTTCAAAAGCTCTTGAAATCTTTGAATGACTGAATTGTGTCTTAAGAAACTTAACGGATGTATTGGGCCCAAATTCAGGACAATCATTGAACTAGTTTTCATATCTTTACAATATTTACAAAATATTGGAGGAAGTATGTAATTGGCTTTAGACGTATATTTGTAGAAAATCAAGGATAAAGAACGTATGTGGCCTAATTTTCTCTTGTTCTGTTATGTGCGCAAAGATGTATACCTCCTTGTTATTTTGCCTCTCTTTCAGTGCCTCGATACTTGTCATTTCGTGCGTTCTGTAATGTTATTAATAGTTAGAACACACTGTTATTTTTAATCATGTTTCCATTTGCAATCTATGTACTCATTTTGTTTGTAAGTAGTGTATGGAAAAAAACATATTAAATGTGAAACCACTTTATTTACACATATTCAAACGTTAAGGTAGAAATGATTAATCTGCTTACTACGTGTTCAATGTTCAACAACATTCAGATTGCTTAAATTTACATAAACAAGAGACATTAAAAAGTCAGTACTAGTTCTTCGTGCCCCAGAAGTAAATCTTGAATACAGATCAATATCTTCGTTTTATTTATTTCGTACGTTTTGAATCGACTTATATTTGCGTAAACAACATTGAACTGTACTGTAATAGGCATGGCTAAATTACTTTAAATGCTATCTTGTTTTACCTTATCGTTTCGGTATTGCCTTTGATTGTTAAAACTTTGCTTTTAAAATATGTTAATAACTGTTTCTAGTTGTCGCACGTCAATGTTTCGATTAAACCCGATGATATTACTTCACGTTTTCCTACGCTTTAAATATTAACAGACATGCAAAAATGTGTATGTTATACCAAACGTAATTTACGCTGTCATCAGGATTTTTTGTTTCATATGTTTAATTGATTATATTAAAGGCGTATACTATAATTTTTTGGAACTACAATTTGAAAAAAAGTCAACAAGCTAATTATTATTATTTAATTTATGAACATTTCCTTAAAGCTCTAAATGATTTAACATATAACAAGGGTTAATGCCACAAAAATATAAACCAGAAAGGCCTTTTTAATTGATTGAATTTGTATAAAATACGGTTAACTTAAAAATAGTAAGATCTAAACCAGACAGAACAGATACCAAACAATAGTTATTATTTTCTTAATATCAGTCATATGATTTGTGTTATTAGATAAAATATACACTAATTCGTTGCGTAGCAGAACACTGTCTTTTTGGCAAGAAACAATGGCAGTAATTGGTATATAGTTACACACTAAATATCTAACTGTAGAACAAAAAAATTGATTTGAAACTATCCTGCAAGCCAATCTGTCCTCAAAACAACGTAAATTTCTATTCTAGAGAGTACGTGTTCGATTTTTTTACTCTAGAAAGAACCATTTTCTGAAGAATAAAATAATCCACCCATTGTTTTAACTTTTTGAATATGAACTGGACCTTATAATGGCACTGACCGTCAACTCCAAGTTATTGATCGAAGATTTGTCATATAAAGGGTTTTGACTCATAGTCAATTTCGATACAAAAAGCATAATGATGCTTTTGAACATCCTTAACATGATTGTTCTTCCTCCAATTAAATGGTCAGGCGTCAGACAGCAGAACTTCGGAAGGATATTCAGTGTAAAAACTGATGAGACCAAGTAAAAGTTTATTGTTAAAAAATAATGACATTCATTTTTGCAATATGGAATTAAATATTTCTCTAACTCAATATAATGCAAACAGAGATTACATAAGACAAGCAATGGTCAATGTTCTATGGGCCAGGAAATATTAGAGTTCAAAACATGTTGTCGATTACACAGCGTAATTTTGCGTGAACAATGAAAGATGGCAACACAGTTCATAAGTCACATGCATCATGTTTTTTTTTAAATTTAATCATAAATTAGTTAGGAGATGGTTAGCATTTACAATAATGACCAAAGGACTCTTAAAGCTTGCTCCCGATGTTTGACAGAAGTCAAATGAATAAGTTTACGGACTAAAACGTACCCTTTTACCTTCATACGTTCTTACCTTCTAGACTTTACTAATTTCAGTTATCTTTGACTTATTTTAAACGATTTCAAATTGCATGTACGCTGTAACATGATTTACGAAATTAATCTCTTGTAACTACTTACACGACGCATTGTGGGATTTCAAATTTATTAGACATAAATTCGTTTCGTTTTGTTTGAGTTTTTTGTTTTTTGTTTGTTCTTTTTTGTTTCTCAAATCAGAGGGAAGTGTTTTATTCTTCAAATTAAAAATAAACGAAAATAGTTTTAATTGATTATAGTTGTTATTTTCTGCATGATAACATTTTGCATCAACTGTACTTTTTCTTTTCACTGATGCGGTTTATATGTTCCGAACAACGTTATTTATATTTGTATCAACTTATTAGAATTAATTATCGTAACTTTCGACCCTTGATAATGTAAAATTCTTTGTGTTTTGGCTTAAATTTGTAATTATATCCCTGTCAGTTCTGGGATATTATATTAAGATAAATTTAAAATGTTTTCGTGCTGAAATATTGCTACACATACTTTAGATAATAAAGTCCCTAGATTGTGCAAACCATCTGGTTATGAATTTCAAAATATACGAGTCTTTTGCACGTTATTGGCAGACGGTTCTGGTGCACAAAGGTGAACAAATGTTGAAATTGCATGTGTTTCTGGCATTATCATAAAATACATCAAATTTCGTAAGTTCTAAAAACGGATCATATCCGGCAATATTGAATTGGATGAATATCCGGTAATATGAAAATTTCATCTAAAAGTATTTATTTTTTCTACTTTAATAAATGTAAATCTTTTTTTCAAAGAAATATCTTCAGGTTCGAAATGTGCTTTGAATAATTTTGCAATAAATATAACATAACGTTTCAAGTGAATCGTAATTGTTGCTATTGAATTTTTTGTTTATTGTATTTTTTCTCATCTACAAACAATTCATATACAATATTAAAAATTTTAATATATATATATTTCTAGAATTCAAAATTAACAATTCAGTATTTAATTGTTTTGTTTGTTTTACCGTTCTTGTGTAAAGAACCATATTTTGCGAGATTTTCACGGTATGGGAATACAGATAACGTATAATACTTGTTTAAGAATTGATTGATTGGTAACAGAAGCAATATATTAGCTTTGTTTTGTTGTTAAATCTGTGAGTGTAACATCCATTTGTTATAAGTCTGGATATGTGCATATCCACCTCTCTATCTTTCTTAACAGTTAAACGGTACATTGCCAAATCAGTCAATTAGTATAAAATAAAGGAGAACTAGCGACAGGGGCTAGGACTATTAATAACCACTGCTGGTAAGAAAGATTTCCGAACAAGGCGTTTGCCGATTGCATTCATTACAAAAAAGGCACCTTCAAATTAATATTATTTTAACCAATAAATCGGTGAAACAAAACAGCTTCATGAAAGCAAATATTGCAGGTTTTATAACAAAGTGATAAATTAAAGCAAAACACATTAGTGATGTTAATAAAACATTTCTGATTTTTATTTCTTCTGAAGTTTTCATTTTCTCCCGGCATTAAAGAAATTATTATAGCACTTCCTCAAATTTATTCTGAATGTCAATCTTGACAAAAAATAATCTAAAATTTATTTATACGCTTTACAGCAAATATATATTTATAAACGTAAATACGCATTCATAAATGGCTCAATTTCATGTTCAGGTTAAGCATTTAAGAAGTTTTCAACTTAATAAAGGTTACAGAAAATTAGATAAAATGTAATAAATAAGAAAATGAATAAGCAAATATTATTATGCATCCATGCCATGTCTTTTAAAGCATTCTATGTGTTCAGTTATATGTTTAGCTTTTTTACGGCCCTCCGTGACCGTTTGTGTATATTCATTTTTTCTTTAACGTACTGTGTTATTTATATGTTTTCTTGATATTTTTCAAATGATCAAAGCCACGCAACACACCGTTTCAATGCATGCATGCTTAAAAAGTACAGTAGATATATAAATATTAAGAAAACAATACAAAAAAAACAACATAAAACCTCTAAAAATCAAATAAAGAAACAAAAATTAATACAATAAAGAAGATAATTGTAAAACATGTTCAGCGTCTTTTTAAAAATAGACATCTTTGCAATTCAAACGAACAAACATACATGTATAACTTAATGTCAATTTTTTATACGGAGCCCCTTAATATTTTCATAGCAAGAACAGTGTAAAGCGTTTGTTTCACTTATGTATCAATTTCTTATTAGTTTCTTACTTAGTTTCCTGGACAGATTATATCTGTTTGAGAAATTTTCCCCTGACAATGACTTCATATTTCATAGTCGGTACAACAAGGGTCCTTCAAATAGAATTTAAATTCTTTTTGAAAGACCCCGGTACAACATATTAATTTTGTATACCAGATTTAGTCCACATGGCGCTCATGTAAGTGCAAGGCACATATTGAATTAAAAAAGAACTTAAACTATCACAACTGTAGCACACAATCATGAAAATCTTTAAATTTAAGGTAAAATCATGAAACAATTGTAATTGTTTCTTATTAAAATCAAATTATTTGTAACTTCAACCAAAGATTGTTCTGTTACCCATTTTGATGGAAGTAAAACTATTACCTTTTAAGTGAAACAGAAAAACTGGTTGAGAAACGACTAAACTGTGAAACTGTGTTTGTATAATTGCTACTCTAGGTTGACTGTTATCTGTGTTGTGAAATGAAGTTAAGAATCTATGATGCAAAATACAAGGAAAAAAAGGCATTTAGAAGCACAAATAATTTGTGCTGTGAGTAATGTTGCGTTTTTCGTATTTGACAAATCTATGTATGCATTTTATTTTGTTTATCTATTGGCTATAGAAACACGGTGTTTAAATAATGTTTACAGTGCTTTCGTGGTATTTGTTGAACCATTACTTACTCATATCAAAGGGTTTCAAGGGGAGGTAAGAGCAATAGTTATTATAATTAAACATAAACAAAAAAATGACATGGAAATGAGTATTGGCATGCGTTATTCACCAATATTTTTTTCAATAAAACTTGTAAAGAAAAAACTTGCTTGGTTTTAATATTAAGTCTAACTGCTAATCTAGTGCTCTGAATTTCTCTTTCTTTTTTTATTAAAATTGAAGCAAAGCTCATGGCGGCATTCAATGAACGCATCCCCAAACAAAATCAAGCAGCTCCCTGGATTACAGGACACAAGGTCAAATCACTAATAAAACGTACATGCACTAAATGACTCGTCAAACATAAAAAGTAAAAATATATTTAATTTGGTCAATAAGGCTTTTATATCGCAAAAATGCCTAAACAAATTAATGATACAATTCTTCGAGAGCACTCAAAATAGGTAGTATTTATAAATTGATTCATTTCAGCTTGTAAATAGTAAAATAATCGCACTAAGCTATAAAGTAGACTCAGTCTATTTAATTGTCATTTGCTCAAAATCAGACAAATGGTGTTTAAACGGTTGGCTCGAGAAAATGGTATATATTACGAAATTGTATACACCTTACATATCAGCAGAACAAATCGCCGTCAAAAAGACGATCAATTATGCCACACGGAAATCTCCCGGACATATTGCTTGGGTTAGGGATTTGGTTCTCATATTGCGTTAAAAAGAACCCCCAAAAGAAACACAAAGATGTGTCTGAAACGGAATCATACAAATAGCGTTGTAATTGTTGTTTCGAGGAAAATGGTGTTTTACGGAAATTTATACACTTTATATACAGAAAGAACGAACAGACGGTCCAAAAATCACCCCGACATATTGCTTTTGTTAGGGCTTTGACATCCATATTGTTCAAAGAAGAAGTTCAGATCTAACAAAACGGGTCTGTAACGGAATCATGAAACTGGTATTTTAACAGTTCGCTCAAAAATGTCTTTTTGCGAAATAGTTTATATCCTTAAACAATTAATCGCCGGTCCAAACAGCAACCATTTTACATGGGCATCTTGATGCCGTTCTCCTTTCATTTGAGGTTTGAGACTTACTGAGCTGTGAAGAAGATTCTCCAAATTAAATATATTATTTCAGACTTGAACGGTTATGTTTAAACTTATTTCTTAATACCTCCAGTGCTTGTCTTGAAGTTGATTTCTGTTCTACAAAAATAACTATTTACGATGAATGTCAAAATACTGCTTTTGTTTTAATACTCCACCAGGGACAGTTTCAACAGTATGTCCGTCAAACATCGGACCCGTATGCTTTTGACAACTTGTAAAAAAAAACCTCATCTTTTCTGAAGATTTTCTTTCATATTCACCCGTCAAACTTCTTGATAGTTTCGATTACTTCATTATTAAGATTGATAGCCTTATTTACCGTATAACAATGCTACAATAGAAAATCTAAGTGGCAATTTTTCTGGTATAAATGAGAACAAACAGAATATGACGCAAGAGGTATTGTATGAAAAAAGTCATCAATCATTTCCTTTTTCAAGCACGGTAACAGTTTGTATTGTTCACACTTTCCGAGCAAGGCGTTTTAAGAAAAGATATAATGGTCAGCAAATATGTGCTTAGAAACATTGCATGTTTTGCGTTAGATTTTATTAAGTTCATTACATATTTAAAGTCAATAATGGAAGCTCTAAAATATTAACTTATTACATTAATAGTATAAAGTAATAGATAAAATAATTATATATGGATAGTGTTGGCAAGTGTGAGATATATTATCACAATATCGGCGGTAGGTTTAGCCAACAGGTTTTACTGGATAACTAACCAATAATTACTCTGTAATTTCCTGACTACTTATATCACAAGATGTCAAGTAAGCTGATGAAAAACAAGGAAAAAAACCATCAAATATTTGGCTTTGTCCATCGCTCGAACTAACGATCCCTTGATTGAAATAATGATCCTGTCTGTATGAAATAATGATGCTGTCTGTATTGGAATTAGCGGACGCAATTAGCATACGTGTCAATGAAGAAGGACAATAAAAATAAATAAAAACTAAAAGAACTGTGGTGTAAAAAGCATTATTATAATAAATGTTTCTAATCGGTTAATTGCACCAACATTTCCTGTGCCGAAGAAGGAAACCTAACATAAAAGAAACAAGCGCAGTCCAAATTGAAAACTTCCATTTATTCATTTTATACTTGATAGCCTTATTTACGCATAACAAAGTAACAATAGATAAACTAAGTGGCAATATTTTCTGGTCAAACGAGAACAATCAAAATGTGACGCAAGAGATATTATTTGATAATGTCATTAATCAATTTTTCTTTCAAGGATGATAACAATTTCTATTGATCCAATTTTCTAAGAAAGGCGGTTCAAGAAAGGAGAATTCGAAAGAGGTCAAGTTGTACTGGATAGTGTTTTTAAAAATCAAATGACAGATATTCTGTTGGTATTTAGTTAATTTATTTAGTTTGATCGCGTATAACAAACAATTCAATTAAACATGTAAAGATCGATGACAGCCAAGCAAGTATCTAAGCAAAAAACGAGAACGTAAATTGACGGGTTTATAAATGTTATTATTATAGTAGTTTTATTAAAACATTCGCTACCAGGGGGTGTTAATATTTGTAAAATTTATTCATTTTAATACACAATAACGTAATGCTAAATGTTAAATTCATAGCCTTAATGTATTGTCCCTTGTGACTGAGGGGTTGTTATTGTGATTAAGATTAAATATATGGAACAGACGCCGTATAAAAAGTATGTATGTATTTTAAAATGGAGCATTTACCTTTGTATTTCCGTTTTAGGGTAACGGCATCATAATTACAGCCACCGTTTGACCCTGCGTGATCGTAAGAGGCGACTAAATGGATTCGAATAAGTGGAATCTATGTATCTCTAAACAAACACAAAATGTTGCTGACAATTCCAAAACCAAATAAATGCTTTGCTTTATATACATATAGCATAGGAAACATATAACTCAAATACAACAAAGTGAATAGCAAAAAAATGCATTTTGTTAACTGTTATATTAATAACAAAAATCAGTTTAATACAATCTTGTAAAACTTGTAACGGTATTTACATTGACAGTTTTCGTTTTTTACTTTTGTAGTGATTAAAGACCCAACATTTGATTTAATCAATGCAAAATAGTGTTCCCTGTTGCCCTTAAGTCTATTCACGATATTTCATCATGTTAATTATGTCTTAAGATTGCACAGAATGTGGACAATAAAAGTGTTGTAAGCATAGTTAAAAAGCTAGAATAAATATTTGAAAAGTATATTAAAATTGTCATTGCATACATAATAAAAAATAAATAGTATTTTTATTGAAATAAGTAACAATTATTTCTATAAATTTGAGAGTTTGAAAGGGTAGGGCATCCCGTTTACTTTTAGATTTTTATGAAATTTATAGTATCCTGTTATATGTCTATATTCATCTATTTTCAGATACATTCAAATAAAATAACTTTGAATAAAAGTATTTATTTTGCATGTTACGGCGTAATACATATTTAACTATTATCTGAATCAGACCACGTATGCTTGGTTCACGTTTCATTGATGCTAAAATACCGTTAAACTTGATGATATATGTTTTATTAAGTATTTACATTGACCATATTGATGTAGTATATGCTTTTTTTGGTATACGTACTGTATACGCAGGATGTATTTTGAAATAACATTTTAAAATTTTCTCTTATAATAGCAACTTTAGAAGAAGAAAAAATATCAGATAATAACATTAATTTCGCACATGCTCTAAACTTTGCGTAAGATAGTTTTGTTATAAAAAAATAAAACGATATAATATTATTAATTATGATAGTTTTATATCAATTTCCTTTATCCAACTCTTCAAATTACAAGAAGCCAGAATCCGAGCTATTTATATGTATAACATTTACATAAACCTTAAAAAAGTTTATTAAAAATTACCGACTAATTTAATCTTTTACCGGTAAAATTTAGAATAAAATCAGAACATACGAGTTTGCGATATCAGAAAATATGTCACGATATCACTAGACCTGACCCAAAGTTAAAGTAACTGATATATCAGAATGTGTAATTTGACATTTTGTCGATGCTTGTTGGGAGATATCAACAGTTCCAAGACTTTTATTCAATTCAACGTATTTCTTTTCGAGATGGCTGTAAAGTCCAGACATATTCTGATCTATCTCGGCGAATAGTGTACAAAGCAGCTGATAAAAGAAAGTGATACAAGCATTTCTTTAAAACCCATATCATTTATAAAACAATTACATTCAACAATATTTTTATTACATGTATTCATCACATAACGATAAGAAAGTTTCGACAGTTAAGTGATGATTTCCACCCTTTTACACAGTGTCATTGTTTTAAGTCTAACGTTCATGGGTAAATATAACCAGTCATTTTGTAATTGTATGTCAGGAAATACAAAGCTGACATTCAATCTCTGACACAGCGGTTCACGCCAAACCTAACAACAAGTAGTTCTTAAAACAGCTTAAAACTAGCGATTTAAAAGCAAGAAATATTTTTTATTTTGTTACAAGTATCCAACAAATTACAACGCATTCAAAGTTTAAAAGTAGCTTTGGGTTATAGAATTGTCAATAAATGCACAATCACAAATTACTCGGATGAATATGATTTTAATCAATGAAAATGCTATTTTTAGCGATGTCGTTCAAAGCGTATTACACAACAAAATCTGACTGTTGAGTAGATGAATATATGTCGGACTGTTTTGGCGAGAAGATTTTCGCTAAATTATTTAAACAGGTTTATCGTGAACAAAATACCTCGAAATTAATAAGGATTACAAACCCGAAATGCAATGGAAATCCTAATTTATAAATATTTGATTTTATTCGAGTTTCTTGGTATATCTTCTCTGTGGTGCAGGGGTAACGCGCTCGTTTAGTGTTTCAGAGGTCTGGAGTTCAAATCTCATTCGAGGCAACTATTTTTTATATCTTTGTTTTAAGTTTCTTTGTTAAGTAAGTAGCCACGATATGCAAGGATAAAGTGTGGCTGTGATAAGAAATGAACATAAATGATTTTTTGATGCAACTCTAGTCATGCAAAATTCCGTATGTATCAAACTCTGGTGCCCTGCAAGATGAATTATAGTACATAAAAATAAACTTATACAGGAAAATACATAGAGGTATACAGTACGATTTAGATTGCAAATATCAGAAAGTACGACAGAGCTTGCAGCCTTTTGATAATCACTTGCTCTCATGTTGACCGACTACTAATAACACATGATTTCTGAGTCAACGATGAAAGACAAATAGATACTAGACTGAATGTCCTTGACAAATTGCCATTGTGAAATAAAGACTCAACCATGACACTAGGATTACCAATGTAATGCTGTCCTCTTGAAGATATAAGCGGCATGACATAATGGAATACTAGAAAAAGTAATAAGCATAATAATGTGTATACACAATAAATTGGATCATGAAGTGTCCTACACAAAATCATTATTACAAAAGATCATTACGAGACTAAAATCTGAGAAAACAACTAATTGAAAATAAAGGGTATAGTAAACGTGTATCTTTTTAACGCTATCACCCACTTGATACATAAATGTAGTTTATGTATATGTCACTATTTATCTCTTTGATTCATGTTATGACGGCACGTTGACAATATAATCAATTTGTGCGAAATTTAGGAGAGAATAAATTCCAAAGCTGTGACCTTCGCCGACAATACAATTTATTAGAATATCTCATGAAAGAATAAATATGTCATTTGGAATCTCTGAAAAATGGAAAGGAAATGTTTTGTCTTGACTCAAATGACTGACTGAATACTAAACATAGGGACATTTGTTATCGAATGGTTAATGTCGCTGAATTCAAACGACTCGCACTTATCGCTGTGGGTACAAATCCTACAATTATATATTAAGAAGGAGCATAATAATTGGAAAATAAAACTCGTTTACATTCTTTGGAAACAATAAAATGTATCTGCAATCAAATGTTAATTCATTTCGTGTATAACTGTAAACACAGTGACAAAGAGCAAATTTTATTGTGACTTTCCTTCTGTATAACATCATTTGCAAAATAAAAAAATGCAAATTATCTGCTAACAAAACGAAACAATGTTTTTGCGATTTGTAAATTCATTTAATATTCACAGATATCTTAATCTAATGATTTGTAGTCTTGTATAGTTACATTGAGATATATTGGACGGATAAAAACTGAACAATATCATTTTTATTTAAAAAGAAAAACAAATGCAAGATTCTTGAATATAGTTACAAAACCTCTTAAGCAAACAAAACTAAGGTATTAAAAAACTCCAAAAAGTCGGTTAACATTGAAATTGGTATTA
This sequence comes from Ruditapes philippinarum, assembly GCF_026571515.1. Classification (NCBI taxonomy): domain Eukaryota; kingdom Metazoa; phylum Mollusca; class Bivalvia; order Venerida; family Veneridae; genus Ruditapes; species Ruditapes philippinarum. Next base: position 180,095 of record NW_026854501.1, on the reverse strand, counting down.
AAGATATAAACATTAATTTAAATTTCCTGCTTTATCTTATTACATGGGAATTGCCATAAAGTGAAATTTAGAAGTTAGTTTTTTGTCATACAAATTTTAGATTTAATGATGTTTGCAGGCACAAAGTGTGCAATTACAATCTAAACATTATTCATAAATATTCCATGGGATTTATAATCCAGATATTTAAATGATTTTTGAGTTTTGTAGAATTCCCTGAAGGAATTTAATGTCAAAACGCCTAATTATTATTGAATGTGGTAAAGTATTGCTGATCAATATTTCTATAATTTATCTCAATGTTTCATGGTGTTGAATTATTTTTCTAAAAAGCTTAATTCAAATTGATACTTTAAATATAATTATGATAATATCGACAATCTGTTCTTTCCTCCTTACCTTGTTACTATTACAGTGATTATATTACAGTTACTACAAAAACAAGTGGGACAAACTATTTTAAGAAACATCCGATTATTAATCCAGTTTTGTTTTTAAAGTAATGCGCAAACATTAAGGCAAATAATTGACTTAAGTTTGATAACAAAACTGTATTAATAATTCGGTTAATGATACAATGTTGGCATTTTATTACGCAATTGAAGTCTGTTACAATTTACATAAGTTTCGTTGTAGTTATGTAATTACGTATTTTAAATTGGAGTTACAGAAAACATCATAACACATCAAAATTGTAAAAAGGACTGATATATCAGTATAATTATATTGTTTGACAATCTGTCGATACTTGTTGTTGGGAAATCAACAATTTCAATTATCTTATTCTATAAGACATTTGTCTTACCAAGGTGCTTGTAAAGGTCAGACATACTATGATCTATATTGATCGGCGAATAGAGTACACAAAAGTAAAAGTGGTATTTGTATTTCTTATCATAATAACAAACCACAACATTATAGAAGAGTAAAAATAAAGGTTTGTTTTATCACCTGTTATTTCATATAACGATATGAACGTTATCGGAGTAAAATGGGGTTGTAATTTATTTTCATAGTAACAATTGTATAGTGTTGATTGTAAGTGTCGATAAACCCTGTTTGGTAGAAATAGAGGGAGCGACAGGGAGGTTGGGACAAAATTGATATATTGCCTCTCATGAGCTGAAATAATCAGTCAGAGGCATAATTTGTACCCATATGTGTTAAGTATTTTGTTTATTTCTATCGAAACATATTCCTTATAAGAAGATAAATGCAAAAGGCATAATAATTCATAATTTACTTGTTAAAGTTTATCTTGACAAAGTTGTATGTCTTGTTGATTTACTTTTTTCACATAACATTTCAGACTATACTTATTTATATGTGTTCTTATTTGCCTAGTTTTATCGCCGATTTTAACACATATATATTTTGGTTAGTCAATCAACTGGCTTTCCTCGATAAATAACATTCACAAGCAAATATTAATTTCTCCGCCAGTGACCTATAACCAATTCGGTATGATTGCAAAATCAGTCGTAAGACAACTGCTCCATAGTCTCAATATCCGGGATAAATTGCCATATAGAAATTTTGCTCTAATCGAGGATCGGAGCAGCGACCAATTAATTACTAATTTTATGCTATTTTCATTGAGCTAAGATAGCGGGGTAAGTTGAATGGAACAAAAAGAAAATATATTACGGATAAGAATACTTAATGAAAATTTAAGTTTTAATGCTAGCATTTTAGAAAAAATAATTATAAGTTAAAACATACCCTATTATTTCGTACCTACAGATTATTATAATGAAATTATCTACCTTTGAAATTGTAGACTTTACTAGTATAAGACTGTTTAACATCTTTTAGATTGATTGTGTAATAAACGTAACTGCGTTTACATGTTGATTTTCTTGTATCATAATGGATCACTGCCTATGATTCTTTATACTTAGAATTTAAAATTTAACCGGGTTTTTTTTTTGGCATTCATTTTGACAATAAATTTTGAAATTTGTAAATTTTTGAATCGTCTTAGAATAGTATTCAAAATCGTTTAAAGTCCAAATTATAATTTAAGGATCCAACTTTGATTCATATGTCTCCCTTATTTTACGATGGAAGAAGTGCATCAAATGAATTATAAAAACAAATTTTGAATTTAATGTTGTTTGATTACATAAAGTGTGCAGTTATAATGCAATCTTGATTCACATTGTTTAATACAATTTATTATCAAAAGAAATTTAAAATGATATTTGAATTTTGCTTGCATTTTTAAACGAATTTTGATTCAATATGCATGATTGTAATTTAACGTCATAACGTTATGTTGATTATTATTTTGGGGATATAAGAAAAGAGGTTTTACAATTAGCTTGAATAATATTGACTTTTAACGTGTAATCAAGTCAGACAAACATCTTATCATATTTGAGATTGCGTGCTTTATCTTCAAACTTCATAAAATAGCTGCAGAAATAAGGAAGGCATAGTTACACTTACTTAAGAAGGCAATTCTTGGGGTTTGATTGATTTGGCAGAACTTGATTAAAATGACAGTTCAATTATAAGCTGATATTGGTGCATCTAAGTTAGTTCGGTTAGTTAGTTCGTTCGTTATGTTTTAACGCAAGAGAATTCATGATTGATACTTTTGAATTCGCTCACCCACTCATAGACAGCATATCTGACAATGCAATCACTCAACATAAACTAATATTTTTTTTTTAAATAAAATTTTGAAAATATAATTTACCTCGAGAGCAGTGAAAACATAAACAAATAGTTTTAACACGCACTGTTTGGTAAACATAGTATCAACTAGTTACCTAGGTACAATAACAATTATAACAGTAACTTTAAAGGAAAGTTATGAATAAGTTCCATTATAATCAACTGTAACAAAATCTCTTAGAACCACCGTAGTCAAATACAAATCTTTTATCGCTTTTTCTCGTCAATAGCACATGCGTTTACGAGAAAAGCTAATCAAAGGATATTGACCTTCTCTTAATAATTTCAATAGTTTAAGCTGAAATTTTGGTGCCTGCCATCCAAGCTAGCGCACAGTTAATGTTGAAAGAGGTTGGTTCATTTACTATATTGATAAATATGAAACGGCCTAATTTATAACACAAAATGCTACGTTTTGTATTTGTATGGCACAATGGTCAACTAATTCATCTCATACATTGATTGAGTGTCAATAACCTGAATAAGATGATCACATAAGGAAGTTAAACATTTTTGTACACATTTTGCCCCATCAAACATGATAAAATCATGAATGGAAAATTGTCATGGTCTGTGTTTTCTGAACTTTGGATTAAAAATGTGTTTGGTTAATTAATAATTTCCTGTGTAATGTGTTCCTGCAAATAAGAGATGACAAAGCGTTGATTGCTTTTAGTCTTGAAACAAATGAGATCTCTGGAAACTCATTTTTGTTAGATTGTGATTCATAAAAAACAAAGTAACAGAGCTGAAAAAATGCAATCAATTATTTGCCTTTTATGTGCGTGCAAAATTCGGATTAATGTTTTGAGTAGGGGTGTTTAGTTGGCAAGTTATTGCGCAATTGGTGGCTGTTACGATTCATTTTGGTACCAAAAGGTACAAGCCTTAGGTAAAATATATTTTACAAAATGCTTGCAAAATAATTGCTAAAATAATCACAACATACATAAATATTAATTTTACTTATATTTCAGATAACATATGTGTCAACAGTAACTTATATACACAGATTATCAATTTGTTTATTCATTGCTGGTAACTCAAATTAAATTTAAGAACGGAGTCGCACCCTTATTACTCTTGCAACATCAAAATAGCAGACAATTATCCTTATTATCGCATTACCATAATGTTATCATAACTTAATTAAATTTAACTAAATTAAATCAGCAAAACAAGTAACAGAGAGGATAAAAGACAGACTTATTGCATAATAAATTATCAGATTTTTACATTTAATCTAAGGTCTTCTACTGTCAAAAAATATATATATAATAAATATATTAAACATATATTAGTTATTTTGAAAATCATATACTTAAAAGACGAATCCTTTAAGACTATTTACTTTTATTTAAAATATAAAATTATAAATACAACTTCTGAACACATGACAAAATTACATGAATTTTATTTCAACGATAAAACTTATCATTGTGTAATAAAGTTGTACTACAAAATGTATTAAAAATTGATTAATAATTGATCTTCATTCACCATTTGTTATAACATTATTTTGTAATCACAAAACAACACTTCAGTTGTAGAACAAATTTTATCACATTAACCGCGGCCCAGGAGAGTAATAAAGCCATTTAATGAAAACGATATTACACTAGTTTAGTACATGCTTTTCGATGGTTTATAGAAATATATCAGTGAATTAAAACTGGTAATTTCACTGTTTGAAACAGTGAAATTATCAATTTGATAATTTCACTGTTTTGAATTTAAGCCCCTTACGTTGTTTCAGTGAAATACCAGCGTACACAGAACTGGAAACCAACTTAATAAAGTTACGTCATAACTGACGTCACGTTGTATAATTATTTGGCGCGCTATTTATTTAGTATTAGGTAAAAATATCATTTTTAACGTTTGTTTGCATATAATAAAAAGAAAATTTGTTTAGTTTAGTGTAAACCAAAAAGCTGCGCCACTTGTGAAATATACCTTTTGGTACTCACTCGGTGAAATATATTCCGATCTTACACTTAACTTATCAAATATCCTCTATAAAATAACACTTTGACGTGACGCCATTTGCGTAATATATATATAAACATAGCGTTAAAGCGCGCTAAAGTTTACCGTTCTTATTTTATATAATTATGTGATAAATAGAATATTATAATCTTGCAGAGGCTCGCATGATTTTATTCAACTCGTTCAATAAATTTAATATCTTACACTTAATAAATACCCTCTATTATATTCATTTATTTCGAAATTCTTTGAATTAAATAGTGTATAACAAATAGCAAACACATGATACTACTGTAACTGTAGTTCCCTTTTACGGTTAAATACATATTTTTCACATTGTTAGAAACAGTGGAATGAAGTAAATGTTATCAATACTCTGGTAGAATATTATACAATAATACAATGTTTTGATATAATTAAATCAACCAGGAGCAGTGGCGTAGATGTTATAGTGCTTGCCGCTCAAACAAGGGAGAATGATTGTATCAAATTTTTATCGATCACCAACTCTTTAGAAGTAGGTCTATTGTACTGTATTTACAAGTCTTGGCGAGTATTGATGTTTTCTTTTTTTAAATCTGTGATAACCTGCGAGTACTTACGATTTCAATGGACTTACAACACGCATTTAATTTCCAGTCTAACGGAAGAATATTTACTGATAGTTTATACTTGCATGATTTTATAAAATATAAAGTATTTAACGAAATCATTGGCACTTTAAGTTTGTTTAAGTATGATTTCGTTGCCGGTTTTTTGGTGGTTTTTTCAAGACCAACAAAATATTAGTTATCCCCCAGAATCAATATAAACAACAATATCATATGATAATTACAGAACTGGTTTGATTGTATCTTTAATGCAAATCAGACAGTAAATATTATGTAATACTAGTTAACATCTAGTTAATGCTGCAGCCAAAAACGAAAGTCGCGTTATCAATTCAGAGTACTGATGAAATTACTGCTGATGAATTTAAATATAAATATAAGTTTGCAATAATTGCCATTAATATTATTAAAGTAATCGTATGTTTTATTCGTTTTTCAGAAAGTGTTCAGGCGATGGATTAACTGCTCTTTGGTGAATTGTTTATCATGCAACATATTTACCTTTATGCCGAAATCTATCTATCTACCTACCTACCTACCTACCTACCTAAACTACCAAAAACACTTACAACACACCGGTACAAAATCTAAATGAAATATCTATTTTTATTTAAGCGTCAATAGAACAAGGTCCAATCTGATTAAAATCGGCTCTATATTACGCTCCGCTTTTAGATCTGACCGTGACCAACTACGAAATCATTTCTGGTGAGCTTTCACACAGCCAATCATTGGTGAACTTTCATAATTTTGAAAGTGATGTGGGTTCTATTTTTAACCCTTGAAGAAACAAAATTGAATAGGTTACCTCAACGATTTCGAGAACAAACATGGCGTTGTCCATATACCCGACAGGTAAACAGGCAAAACAATCATGCTATTTAAAAAATACTTCAAACATTTTTTTTTCTAACGAAAATCAACATTTTGTATAACTTTCACGGATTACGGTATTTTGATACTTCTTCTAATGCCTTTGTAAAAACCGTTTTGATTGCGTGGTCGCATTCATCAGCTAATCTAAATCTAGTTATTTAAAAAATAATATCGGTCTCAGCGATGTTTATCGGCTATTTAACACCAGTTTAGAGTTTTGATGCGCAGGAATTTACCAAAATGTCCGTGTGTTCAAACCTGTGTTAAATGCCCGACATATACAGTTCAAACCGATTTTATTTCGATTCTTACATGACAATAAGAGAGAACACTTATGTTACTTCTTTAAGGAGATATGAGATGTCGATTTTTATATATTAAACTGTTCAATTTCCTAAGCTTTTTTCGCTGAGGTATAAAAATGATTATACGAAAGAAGTAATAAGAACATGTTCACCTTAAGTTATTTTTTATGAGATATTTAATCAATTTTTCATAATTCAACCATTCATGTCAAACTGGATTGTATGGTGTTTACATCAGTGCTCCATCAATCTGTCTTCACCCCACCTAAGTCCATTTTAAAATTACGCAAATCTAGTACCTATATGAATGAGATGCATTCTGAGGATAATGTCTTTTCGCTGTGAAGGAATTGCCGTAGATTTTTCTAGTATTTTCTAAGATTGAAACAATTGTGGTGTTAGTGTTTGTGAGATGTCTGGTATTATTAATGGGTTACAAGGCTCAGTTTATCCCCGTTATCGTTGGTAGATCATGTATAAGAGAGAATGCCGCTTATACTTTCATTTAATTTTAACAATATTTTTAAATCAGTATTTCATAAAATGATATCTATCAAATGGACCAATATGACAAAAAATAAAAATTAGCTGTATTAAACACACTTTGCATAGCTTATACAATGTCTATATCAAAATGAAATTAAACCATATATTCTTTAAATTGCTTTGTCATATTTACAAATTTCACATTGAGTGTGATCAAAGGACTACAAATTGTTTTCAATTCGTCATGCTTAACATTTATTGTAGCAAAATTTGAAAGCTGATTCCCTTACTTTTATCAAAATCATATAAAATAATTATATGATTCAGATAAACGACAATTTACATAAATGGTAAAACGTGATGTTATAACAGAACTCTTTATAGGCCCGACAGTGTTCAATGTTTTAGCATTGCAATATGTGATTTCATTTCCGAAAAGACATTTCCATTATTGCAATATATTAACAATAACTCGCAGGATTGATTGAAGTTTAGCACATATAAAACAAGATTGTGATAGAGAACAAAACACACTTTATGGTTCAGTTATGTCTTAACAATTTGAATCAAATCCATCAAATACATTTTAAGGAACTTAATTGAGGTTTTATGACTTTACGGGGCGGGAACTATTTTTCTCGAAGATTGTAGACCATTAGATGAAAGTCTAGACCTAATACTGTTATGCACTATTTCAGATCATTCGTTGTTCTAGAAAATAAATAAAACAACATTAAAATAATAGTGTAAATAAGTTTAAATTGAAAAGCGTTTGAATGGTGCTTTTAAATTAATCATCAAAAGTCTTGATTTTCAATTTTATTTTTTTATTATCATTTTTTACATCAATAAAAGAAATATATGACATTTGAATCCTGATCTCCACAGACGAGCTGTTTGGTTATGCAGCTTTAAAGTACATGCATATGAATGATTTGAAAAATTTAAATTCTATATCTAGGTTGTTTTATTATGATATTTGTGAACATTTATAATAATTAAAACCAAAAGATAGATTGATATGTAAATAATATAACAAAATTGTGTTGAAAAAAATCCTCCTTCTAAAATGTATTTCATTCCTAGTAATGTGCAGAAATATTTATTTTTTCGGTATGTTTACATAATACAAATAATCATTCACTTGCTAATTTGTTAATTTCATATTTCTTTGTTTTACAAAAGTCGACCTACATGTATTACAAAAGAAGCGTAGTTTACCTGAATAAATATAATTATATTTGCAAGAATGTACTGACAGATGTAATTACAGTTCATACAATAACAATGATATAATTCAAGTTTACAGAATGATTTAAAAACTGCTATGCAAGATAATCAGAAATACAAATGGGAATACAATCAGTTCAGTTTTATAAATAGTGAGCGTCCATGGAACCCTTAAAATCCAAATTTAGCAGACAAGCTGTGGTAAAACGTAAAAGTTATTGCAAAAAGCACTCTTGTTAGATACAGTAAAGATTGCAATATTATCACAGCTTAGATATATTGCTTTACATCGATACTTTTTAGAGTCAAACCTATTTGATTTGTTTTTTAGTATTTCTTTTTTATCAGAAGAATGATTCATTAGTACCCTTTTACTTTCGTTGTAAGACCATAGTTTATAATGTTAACACGAGCTTTTTATTTACACTTATCACTGTTACTAAAGATTTTATCGCAGAGATTGAAGAATATTGTAATCCCGTATGAACGTTCAATACAAAAACATTGAAAATATTACATACTGGATTTGATTGAGCCTGTTCATGGACTGTTACGGCAAGTGCAAACGATCTTCTACGCCTCCTAGCACGCGGACTTAAGCAGAAATAGACATGAAATGGTTAAATCGTAGTAAACAATATAATTATAAGACTGTAATCTGAACTCAGTGTTACGTGTATTTTGATCAATGTGTCTCATGAACCTTTTTCATTTTTCTTATAACGAGATGTTGCACCACGAACATTTATACTTTAAACATAATAAAACATCTTTTTCCCAAGTCTTTAGGACGAAATTAGTATATTATCACGATATGAAACTATGTTTCTTTACTATTAAAGGGAACGGAATTCGTCATTTACAGAATATTGTAAGAATATTGTAAGAATTAAATGATAACATAGCAGCCAGCTTCTGCGAATTTGCTTAAACCAGCTAAATTCAGCTTAAACTACCTTAGTATAATTGATATATACAAATGATAATAATCAAACCGAGATAACACTTGTAAATTACATACCAAAATTGAAACAAACGTGTCTAAGCTCAATTATAAAGGGGGACTAACACAAAATGTAAGCAAACCGTTTATTAGAATGACATATAAACAAATTGAACTGAATTTGAAACGGTTAGACAACATTCCTGAATACTATGTTATTTTTCAACAGAACACCAGTGTATTTTAAATATTCCCCGATGTAACTAAAATGTTAACCAAATTTCTTATTATTTCACGAAGATGTTTTGATATTTAGATGGAAAAAAGTTCATAACCATAGCAAGTAAAAAGCGATTCGCACATTTTTACTATAATATTGAAAATTTTATACAGGTATACACAAAGGGAAGATTACTTACTATACGTTCAGGACGTATAGTCTGATTTTATTGACCTGTCAATTATGAATACATTATAGCACTTATTTAAATATTCGATCCTACTTCCGTTTTGTCCGTTTATTTTACGAGAATTAATATGGAGTATATAGTTCTCGTTTGGAAAACTCCCACTAGCTTAATGTAGGTTATGGTAACATCCGCAATAGCAAAGTCGGTTAAGTGATTACCTAATGTATGAGAGGTAAGAGGTTCGATCCCTTCTTTTGACATTTTTTATAAACGTCACTTATTTTTTTACTTATCTTTTCTTCATTTTAAGTATATCATAATGAAAATGGTCAAGCGCTTTCAGAATTTTCTACACAGATATGCAACAACTAAGAAACACTGAATTGTCACCCTTTGTATTGTATTTTAAGGCACTGAAATGACATTTATTGATCTTAATCCGAATGAATTTAGAATATTAATTCTTTAACAATGTTATATACAAAAGTATAGATTTAACAAAAAAGTGCAAAACCTATTAAAACAGAAAGAACAACCTAACTTCAAAAATGTTGAAAAAAAGTTATGAATAAGAAAAAAATGCCTGGACAAACGCTGTCTTATTCTTACAACACGTAGGACATTTAGCTATTATATACCCGTAGTTTACCCTATTGCGCTATAACGGTCAGTGTAACTAATTCATAGAAACCAGATGAATTTAATCATATCTTACTGCTTAAATCTCACGGAATTTAACGAACATTTATCGAATATTAAAATATTCTGTGCATTGACTGTATAATCAGTATGGAATTGACAGGTTAATAAAATCAAACAATACTATACATACCAACAATAAATGTGATGAAGAATTATACTAGTGTAGATTAAAACAACAATATGTCAAATGCCACCCACAGAACTTCCCAAAGGTTACCTTAAGCAGTTTCATCGGTTTAAGGACAGAGGTAATTGTATACTGTTACCAATTAATGGCACGTCAAATTGATTACGTAAATAGATATTTTATATGTAAAGTGATTGATGATCAGAAGTTATCAGATATCAAAAAGGTCAATACGATTAACTCGGCATCAACAGCACAGCAAGTAAGTCAAGATAAAATGGAAAAGTATATAAATTGACATATTAAATTAAAAAGGTCAGAGTTTCATATTGAATTCATTATTCGTGAATGTTTTCATTGTAAGTGGACAGCTGTTCATTTAAACTTGTATCCAAAGTAGCAAAAACAGAATATCAATTTATATTCATGGGTTTAATTAAATTGAAAAAAGAAAGAAATAGAACATCAAATTAATAAACCTAGTACGAAGAATTGCTATATATGTAGGTTGACAGGTTGTCGATGCTCGTTATAAGGTAGCAAATAGTTTTAATTCACTTATTTAATAAAACAAATTACTTGTCATGATATTTGTTAATTTTGGCATACTCTGAGCAGATAGTGCCATGATAATTGTTTGAAAGTGATTCAAATGTTCCTTTACCATTAATTGTAATTGAGGAAGAGTGAGAATGAATATTTCTTGTACTACTTATATGCATTATTAAGATTAAGCATGTAAGTGAGCTATCCAGCTTGTTTTTTGGAACGTCTTTGGTTCTACTCATGCGCACATTCGTGCCTGAAATATTACACGGAAGGACATTCGAGATTTTCCTATACCAGTTGCTGTATCGTCGCCATATGACCTGTGTCGGTTTGACATATAATCAAACAATAGAATTAGATATGCACGTATTCGGTAAGTTTATTTTAAAATATGCAAGATATTTTTAAATATCAAAACACCAAATGCCACAAACAATAAGACTATAAATTAAGGTACCAACTTTGATAAATATGGAGCGTGGACGAAAACTTGCACTTTCCAGTACCGTCCATAAACAGGATAAATTAAACCGAGCCTGCAACATTTTTTTTTTGGGGGGGGGGGCGTTCTTCAGGGAGTCATGTTCTTAATTTTATTAATTTCTCCTCTATTTTATGACATGGGCACTGTCATAAAATGAATTCTGATAAATATTATGCCAAATAGATATTGAATTTAATTGTTTTCGCTTGACAATGTATCAAATGTACAATTACAATGTTGACAATATTCAATAAAAGCCCATGTAGATTATAATACAGAAATTGAATGATATTTAAGTCAACTTTCCTTAAATGAATTCAGTAAATATGCATTACTATATAATTGTACTTTATACCGTATTTTTTATTAATATTCGAAGGGAATAAGTGGTAAGTTTTAACAGAACTCAACTCTATTGACTTTGAACGAGTAATCGTGACAACTTTAGAATATAGTTCTAAAATAAATGTATTCAATTTTCATGACAAACATTTATTTCATTGAAAACAATAAAGACCAAAGAACGAGAACGAAAGACTATTAAACTGACTGAATTTAATTAAAATGACTGTTCAATTATAAGGTGATTTTGGTTCACCTCAGTTCGTTTGACAATGTTTTGACATTAAAATAGAATGATTGATATGTTTGTAGTGTTTCAACCTTACCATAACATCATTTGTGGCACATCTGACAATGCAATCGCTCATCATAAGTTTATCACTCATGCTGAAAGAAATAAAGATATTAAAAAGCATCAAAAGTGTTTTTATGGTCTAGAAATTGAGGAATAATAGTGCAGAGGTATAAGAAAAAGTTATCAATCATCATGTCAGACATATACGATATATATATATTGTAAACATGCAAGGTTTCTAAGTTTCATATATAGGATTCATTTTTGGCAGAATTTAATTATTGACCATTTACCTTACAGCCAATAGAGAACATAATTATTTAATCAAAGCATGACAAATTATACAATTATTGACTAGTAAGCAATTGAATATGATGTAAATTATAACAGTTATATTCTCAGGTAAATGTTATATTGACCGAGGCAAAAAGCAACAACAAACACACAGTAAAGCCTTATATTAAAAACAAGCTTTCAATGTACTCATCATTGCGGTCTAACTTTTATCTACTTGTATTATTGTGGAGTAAAATAGTTTTTTTAATTGAGAAATATGGCATAAAGACTAAAATGCAACAATTTTAAATAGTCTATTCTGTACGGTAAATGAATATGAGTCTGATTTTATTTTACGAGTAGATAGAAAAAATTCAGCAAGTAAATATGATACAACATCTAGTCATAACTGCGCATGCGTAGATCATATTCACTCAGTAAATATTAGTTACGCATGAGCAGTTAATTGTCTTTGCTGTATAATTATTGAGTGTGAGTCTAATTCTATTTTTAGATTGGGCAAATGAATATGATACTACACCCAGTTAATATAATTTTATGATTGGTTCTGTTGACTACTGTTTGCAACAATGAGATTGCAGCTATTTTATATAATATAATAATGATTATTCATTTAGTTGACGGACGTTTATGCAGACGGGTTTGATATTTGCAGTGTTACATTAATCATCAAGTAATCATTGTCATACATATTTGTTTAAGATAGTGTCTTATTTATGCAGCAATGGCAACAACGTTAGCGGCAATTAAGTCCTTAAAGTTTTTTATTTAGGAACCTTTTAACTCGTTAGAATGCGAGTGAGGCGTCACATGTTATTGGTATAATCTATTAAACTTAAGAACTGTTATATTTATGAAAGCTTCCATTTCATAGTCAATTAAAACGGAGTCTGTACTCACTTAAATTAAGACCGATAAATTAACGTTAAAACTGTATATAAAATTATGCATAAGTCAGTACAAATGGCAATATTTGTTGTTCAAACGAATATGTTCCTGTTAGGTATGTTACAATAATCAATATACAACTATTTAAACCATCAAGCGTTTCGCAAAATTAAATTCTTTACTATTATACCAAACATACTTTGTCAAGAAACCGACCACTGTATGTTATAGCTGTGAAAACATTATATGAAAATTGTAGTTTCGGTTTTAGTGAGTCTGTTCATATTAAGTGCAAACATCTCTCAACCAGCACTAGAATCAAGCAGTTTTATTATTATATTTAAACAATATGGTTTTCAAAAGAAAGAAAGTTAATCCTGGTTTACATTAAATGTATTTATGTCCAATGCAAGGATAATTCGTTAGATATTGATCTTCAATTATATCAACATCTGCTTGACATTTACAATATACATACAATAATTGCTCACGCAAAGATGTCTATTTTAGTATGCACACGATGTTGTGATATGTTTATTTTACCGGGGAAAATTAGAATTTATGCGAAGTATATCATATGGGAGCCAAGTACCAATTAAAGAAATATAAATTTGTTCCGAGATACCATATGGTCGTTGTTTACAACTTTGTATTAAAATTTTAGATATAGCTTTTTTCTAAACGTGTTATGATTCTTTAAGAGCATTCTTTGAGATTTATATCATCAAAACCGTGAATGTATATAAGTCTATGAATATGAAATTACAGATTCTATTTATGAGTTAAATGAGAATATCTGATTTTTATGTAATTGAAAATGTACTCCACTATTAAACTACTGATTTAGCCAAGATAATAAAATACTTGAAGTTATCTTACAGTTATGAAGGAACACAAATCAGATAGCCTAAATTATATATCAATATTTAGAATTTTTTATCATGGAACTTTTTTCATATTTAAATGTCTTCTTTTCAAAGACAATCTTTCATAAACTGCAAATGTTCGAATAATTAATAATTTCATGTTTGAATTGCCATGAAAATAAGAAATGTAGAGGCATCGTATGTTTTCGACTTGTAACAAATTTGATATGATATTATTAATTTTTTGTGATTGTGATTCATATAAAAACAAACTGCCAGAGCTGAAAATTATGATATTCAGTTTTTTTATCATTAAATTTTATTTGCGTGTATTATTTTGAAATGAAACAAAAATGAGTTGTTTTATTCCCGGTATAAAGTTACAATGTTTTTGTTACCATAATACTGGTAATTTGGACTGGAATGAAACTTAGTAAGATGTTGTTTTTTTATTATTTTTTTATAATCATTATCATTATTATATACCAAACTTTTTAAGCACTTTTTCATGCACATTGACACGTTCAAAAGTACTGTACAGTATAACCAAATAAATGATGCAATATTGAAAAGAAAAAACAAAACAAATTAAAACATCAATATTGCTCAAGTCACAAATTCAAATCAAATGTAGTTTTAAAAAAGTTAAAAAGACCCACAGAAATAATAATATAAGGACAAAAATCTCTCCGTAAATATTTCCATGTTTATCATTTTTCATAAAATTACTAAATAAATGTAATACCAAAAACTGTTTCATAAGAAAGCAATTATCATAAACAAGTAAATAATGGTATTAAAAATGAAACGCAATGTTATACATGTAGTTATTCTAAAACTGACAATTCGTTCTGATGTGTTCACATTAGATTTCTAAGGCTAGGAACATTAAACAAATATTATTTCTGAACACATATTTGTTTTATGTGAGAAATAATGCATTTTATTTAAACGTTATTATTTACCATTGAGTAATAAAGCTTCACTTAAATTGGAATTTATACCTTTTTTGATATAACATAATATAACATTATTTTCTTTGCTATAATCGACGAGAGTGCTGTTCGCCACAAAATAAACGATTAACTATAATTTGTCTCATAAAATAAGGTTTTACCAGTTATAAAGACGGTAGTGATTTTATCAAAACATCATTTCAATGGTAGAACGGATTATATTTTATTCATTTTTTTCTGAATTAGATAATTGATAATAGAAAATACTTAAGATTGATATATTAACCGTTTCCTTATCATTATCCTAACATTACATTCCTTTTACCGTCAAGTTTAGATTTATTACATTTAATGAAATAACTTATCATATTTTAAGTAAATATTGCCAATACTTCGGTTAAACATTTAAAAAAATGTTTTGCAAACGGGATCGGTGGCGTAGAAGTTATTGTAACTGTCGCCCCCAGAGATGATTGTATAAAACTTTGCCTGATCATCACACATGTTAATGATTATTTTACCGTACTTGCAAGTCTAGACTGGCATTGATGTTCAATAAAAATCTGTGATAACCTACGAGTACTACCATTTTCAATGGACTTAAAACACGCATTCAATTTCAAGTCTAACAGAAGCATATATATTAAAGGTGCGTGTTTATATTCAATGTAAGGTTGTTGCAAATTGTGCCAATATCCCGGTTTGAATATTATGAAATAAAATTTTACAATGATATTATATAATTAAAGTAAACGGGAGCAGTGGTGTCGAATTTATGGTGTCTGACGCTCTAACCCGAGAGGAAAACAAAACAGCATGGATTGCCTACGACACGCTGTTCGTCGATGGTAAACCAGACAAGTCAGCCTAGGAATTACCGGAGAGTGAGCTGAAAGTCTTAGCATGGAATTGCAATGGTTTAAGTGACGCTAAATTAAAAAATAAAGACTTTATTTCTAAAATTTCGGAAAATGATATATGTATTCTTACTGAATCCTGGACTGATGAAAATTCTAATATTGAAATTAATGGTTATACATGCTTTAATTTTTATAGAAAATTTAAACATAAAAGGGCTAAAAGAAACAGCGGTGGAATTGTTATATATGTAAAAAACAATATTAAAAACGGAGTAACTATTGTAAGAAACCATTGTGACACAATTATATGGATGAAACTGGACAGTGAGTTTTTTAAGACAATGACTGATATATATTTATGTGGAGTTTATATGTGGTTTGATGACTCGCCTATTGCGAGTATTGAAAATGTAGACTTATTTGAAATGTTAACTAATGATGTTTTTTATTTTGAAGACCTAGGTAAAGTGTTATTAGTAGGTGACTGGAATGGGAGAGTAGGCAATAAATCAGATTTTATAGTATGTGATAATAATGTAAAATATATCGATTCTGACGATTATTTTCCAGATGCACCATTATGCAGGGCCTCTTCCGATCCTATTGTTAACACGAGAGGTGAAAAGATCCTTGATTTTTGTAAAACTACTTGTATGAGATTAGCTAACGGTCGTTTAGGTAAAGATTGTAACGTGGGGGCATTTACGTATTATAGCCGTCAGTCAAACAGTACAATTGACTATTTATTATTGAAAGAGTGCAATTTTCAGATTATAAGTGAATTCGAAATATGTCAATTTAATGAATTTAGTGATCATGCACCACTTTCGTTTACCGTTAAATACTTAGATACTAAATCTAATCCAAGAAATTTAGAAAGTCAGAGTACATATTTTAAATGGCGTGATGCTGACAAAGATAAATTTAGAAGGGGTTTATTAGGAAGAATGACTGATTTAAACGATATTTTTGAGAGTTCTTCTTCGAGCGACATTGAAAATATTGTTTTAAAGTTTTCAAAGATCATTCAAGATGTAGCCGAGCCTCTTTTTAAGCGAAAAGGTAGAAAAAAGGGTGGAAACTCTGATTGTTCTTGGTTTGATGAAGAATGCTACGAAAAAAAGCATAATTATCTTAATGCTTTGTCGATTTTTAATAATTATAAAAACGAAACTAACAGGCATATTCTATGTGACTTGAAAAAAGAGTTTAAAAACATTGTTCGTAAAAAGAAACGACAATATAGACTTAAAAGGGCACAAGAATTGTCTGAATTGAAAACTAGTAAACCAAGAGAGTTTTGGAAACATTTCAAAAAACGAAATGTATCACAAAGTTCGGATATACCTATTTTAGATTTCCAAAATTATTTTGCAAATATGTTTGAAGAAATAAGGGCTACAACTAATTTTGATGCAAATATTTCAAATGATAATATTGATCCTAATATTAGTAACCCTACTTTCGAAGAGCTCAATATACCCATATCTTGCGAAGAAGTTAGAGATGCGGTGAAGCGATTAAACCGCAACAAAGCGTCTTGTCCAAGTGATGACTTATTGAACGAATACTTTATATTTTCTATTGATATATTAGTAGGCCATATCACTGATCTTTTTAACAGAGTTTTTGATGCGGGCTATTTTCCAGAAATATGGTCTGAAGGCTTTATTATACCTCTTCATAAAAAAGGTGATCATACTAATGTTAATAATTATCGCGGCATCACATTACTAAGTAACTTTGGGAAATTGTTTATAAGTATCTTGACAAATAGAGTGGAAAAATGGTTTGATGAGAATAACATTTTGTCAGACGCTCAATTTGGTTTCAGAAAGGGGTGAAGTACAGTAGATGCAATTTTCGTGTTACACAATTTAATAAACCATATGTTAACTCAAAAAATGCGATTACCTTGTGCTTTTATCGACTTAAGAAAGGCGTTTGACTCTGTGAACCGCAATGCATTATGGTATAAATTGTTTAATATGGGATTAGATGGGAAGTTACTTAGAACTTTTAAATCAATGTATTCAATTGTTAAGTCGTGTGTTAAACATTGCAATACATTTTCAGAGTTTTTCAATTTATCGGTTGGGCTACGACAAGGCCAAAATAATTCGCCCGCCATGTTTGCACTATTTTTAGAAGACCTAGAATTATTTTTACAAAACTCTGTCGATTGTGGATTGAATATATTTGAAATATGTATAGTAATATTGTTATTCGCTGATGATATGGTAATAATTGGTAACTCGCAAGAGGATTTACAGCAAAGACTAAACTCTTTATTTGAATACTGTAATCTATGGGGCCTAGAGGTAAATACCGCCAAAACTAAAATAGTTGTTTTTCGGAATAGAGGACCAGTACTTCCTCATGAACGTTGGTTTTATAATAATGAAGCTTTGGAAATCGTTGACGATTTTAATTATTTAGGTGTAGTATTTAATTACACTGGGTCCTTTGTACTTCATAATCAATATCTTATAGGTAAAGCTTTGAAAGCAATGAATGTTTTAATATGTAATATTAACAAGTATGAAATTTCCCCTTCTGTTTCCTTACAATTATTTGATGCTTTTGTCGGCTCTATCATAAATTATGCTTGTCCAGTCTGGGGATTTACAAAATCTAAAGATATAGAGAGATTACACTTGAAATTTTGCAAGTTAATTCTTGGTGTGAAAATAAGCTCTTGTAATGCAGCAATTTATGGTGAGCTAGGAAGATACCCACTTTATGTAAATAGATATGTTCACATAATAAAATATTGGTTTAAAGTGATACATTCAAGCAATATCATTGTTAAATGTGTGTATATAAATGCATTAAATCAGTGTAAAAAAGGAGTAAAAAACTGGGCATATAAAGTAAAAGGAATTTTAGATGAATTTGGTTTTTCTGAGGTGTGGAATTGTCCTGAACTTTATAATCCAAAAGAATTTGTTAATATTTTTAAACAAAGAGTCATTGATGTTTTTAAACAAAAATGGTTTTCAGATATTGTTAATAATAACGTTTTAAATACATTGTATAGACATATCAAGGATAATTTTTCTATGGAATGCTATTTAGATAAAATTAAGTGTATGAAATCAAGACAACAATTAGCCCGTCTCAGAATATCTGCGCATAATTTAAGAATAGAATCTGGTAGATATGGTAGAAACAGACTTGAAAGACATGAGCGCATATGTCAACTTTGTAATACACAAGATGTCGAAGACGAATTTCATTTTATACTTGTTTGTAATGTGTACCAGGAAATACGCACTAAATTCATTAAAAGATATTATTATAAAAAACCTAGCATGTTTAAATTCATAGAATTACTTCAGTCATGTGAAAAGTCTATATTATTAAATTTATGTAAATTTATTTATTATGCAAATAGTAAAAGAAAAGATATGTTGATAAGCTTAGGTTATACATAAATGTAATGTTAAAATGTTGTTATTATTTTCATAGATATTGTAAACGTTTAGATTTCGCTAGTAATTTTAATATTAAAATGAGATTTTTCTGATATTAAAAATGAGATTATTCTGATATACATTTATTTAATACAAAATCAATTTTTTCGCAGCAATATATGTTCATTCTCCAATATACTGTAAATCTTTGAATTATATCATGTGTTTATCTATTTATAATATTTGATATATGTAATGTAACAAGATACTGTATTGTATACGTTACGAAATAAAATTTCTGTTCTGTTCTGTTCTGTTCTAACCTGGGATGATTGTTTATTAAATGTTAATTTTTTATCGGATCATGACATTTTTCGAAGATTTTTTTACTGTATAATCACCTGCTAGAACTAGCTTTCTCAATGTTCTTTAAACACGCATTGTAATTGCCATTCTTTGTTTGTTTGTTTGTTTGCTTCATTTTACGCCTTTTTTTAACAGTATTTCAGTCATATAGGCGGGTAGTTTCCTAACCATCGTTCCTGGAGAGTTACACCAGTACTAGACTACCTTCCTCCGCGCTAAACTACCAAAGCATCTCCCGGGGATCGAACCCACGCCAGAGAGGTAACTGGATTAGAAGTCATCGACTCTAACCCCTCGACCACGGAGGCGGTCAATTGCCATTCTATCGGAAGCATATTTGTTAAATGTTAAATACAACTTGCCTGTATTTATAAATGAAATAAATCATTGGTATTTTTGTGTCGCCTTGAAAAGGCGACATATAGGGATTACTTTTGTCGGCGGCGTCGGCGGCGTCGGTGTCGGCATCGGCGTCGGCGTCCCCTAAAGCTTGTCCAGAGCATAACTCAGTCACTTTAAGTTGGATTGACTTCAAACTTGGTATGCATGCTTCTTTCAATAACACAAAGTGCAGTGCACAAGGACCGGTACTCTGCACTTTTTAATTTTTGAGTTATTGCCCTTTGTAAATTTTCATACTTTAATTTTGTCCGGACCATTTCTCTTCAACTATAAAAGCTATGGACATGAAACTTCATATGATGATAGATCTCATTAAGAAGAAGTGCAGTGCACAAGAATCGGTACTCTGCATTTCCTAATTTTTGAGTTATTTCCCTTTGTTAATTTTCATACTTTATTTTTGTCCGGGCCATTTCTCCTAATGTATAACAGCTATGGACTTGAAACTTCATAGGATGATAGATCTCATTAAGAAGAAGTGCAGTGCACAGGAACAGGTACTCTGCATTTCTTAATTTTTGAGTTATTGCCCTTTGTTAATTTTCATACTTTATTTTTGTCCGGGCCATTTCTCCGAAAGTATATAAGCTATGGACTTGAAACTTCATAGGATGATAGAGATCATTAAGAAGAAGTGCAGTGCACAAGAACCGGTACCCTGCATTTCTTATTTTTTGAGTTATTGCCCTTTCTTAATTTTCGTACTTTATTTTAACCAGGTCATTTCTCCTCAAGTATGAAAGCTATAGACATGAAACTTCTTAGGATGATAGATCTCATTAAGAAAAAGTGCAGTGTACAAGAACCGGTACTTTGCATTTCTTATTTTTGAGTTACTACCCTTTATATATTTTTATATTTTATTTTTGTCCAGGCCATTTCTCATAAATTATAAAAGATATGGACTTGAAACTTCATAGAATGATAGATCTTATTGATAAGAAGTGCAGTGCATAGAAACTGCTGCTCTTCACTTATTATCTTTTTAGCTATTGACCTTTGTTAGTTTTCGTATTTCATTTAACCAGGTCATTTCTCGTCAAGTATGAAAGATATAGACATGAAACTTCTTAGGATGATAGATCTCATTAAGAAAAAGTGCAGTGTACAAGAACCGATACTCTGCATTTCTTATTTTTGAGTTATTACCCTTTATATATTTTCATTTTTTTTGTCCAGGTCATTTCTCATAAATTATAAAAGATATGGACTTGAAACTTCATAGAATGATAGATCTTATTGATAAGAAGTGCAATGCATAAAACTTCTGCTCTGCACTTATTATTTTTTTAGCTATTGCCCTTTGTTATTTTTCGTATTTCATTTTTGTCCTGGCCATTTCTCCTAAACTATATTGTTCTCAAGGCGACACATCCGACTTGCGGAGTTCTAGTTATTTAAATGTTGTTCATTTGTGGCAGGTTTGTCGTATCCAAAATTATGTCTTATGCAGGTACAACCTGGGGAAAAATAAATTCCATGAGATATTGTGTTACATGTAATATTCAAATGAAACAAACTCGTCATTTTCCTTTAGATATATAAACTGCATTATACGTTATCATTATAAAAAACAACAAAAAACCCCACTTTATTCAAACGTTTTGTTTGTTTGTTTATTTGGATTTCACGTCACACCGACACAGTATAGGTAATATGGCGACGTTTTAGCTTAACTGGTGGAGGAAGACCTCAGGTGCCTTCCGTGCATTATATCAGGCACGAACGGGCAGCCGAGTAGAACGACCGACGTTCCGTAAGCTAGATAGCTTCCTCACATGAAAGAATCCAAAGTCCCTGTCGAGATTCGAACCCACAGCAATTAGGGGCAAGTGGTTTGAAGTCAACAACCTTCAAACGTTTTAAGTCAGTGTGTGTTTAACCTTAACAGAAAGGGCATGGTACGTAAAAAAGGATATAATCCCTCGGAGGCAATGATAGAACAATATAATATGAGCTTTCATGCACAACAAAAATGCTAGAATATACTTAAAGATGTAAATACACTTATAACTATTACAATAATTTTATCTCAGTATAAAAATGATTCCAATGATGATATACACAAAATCTGATGTCCAAAGTGTCCCTACGATCAGATAATCATTTTAGTAGTATGCGTAAATTGAACACTTAAAAATACAAATATATCAGACAAATTGTTGTTAAACGGTAAAGTTATTGCAAAGAGCACTCTCGTCGGAAACAATAAAGATTGCAGTGCTATTCCACCTTGGACCTTTATGT
Organism: Ruditapes philippinarum; assembly: GCF_026571515.1. Classification (NCBI taxonomy): domain Eukaryota; kingdom Metazoa; phylum Mollusca; class Bivalvia; order Venerida; family Veneridae; genus Ruditapes; species Ruditapes philippinarum. Next base: position 157,766 of record NW_026854501.1, on the reverse strand, counting down.
AACATATTGCTTTACGTCGGTAAAATGAAATAACATTATATTACTTCCAGAATCCAACTATTTGGGCAATTATTTTATAAGATTCGTTAGACTTGAACACTTTTACTTTTATTAGTTTTAAGTCTATATATAATACTTGTTAAACAAAATGTTATTTTACTGTTACCACTATTATATAAATCATGATTTTATGACACAAAATAAAGAAAGATTAAATCCATACAAATGTTCAAAAAACAAAAACCTGTAACTATGGAATGTGCAAGCAACCTTTAACGTCCTACTATCACTGGCTAAAGCTGAATCATACATTTAATATGAAACAATAACTTGAAAAGATATATAAAGACGAGTTGAACTCATTAAAGTCATGATTGAACATATAGTAGCATAAGTAGCGTAATGTACAAAAAAGTATTGTGTTGATCAATATGTCTAATAAAAATTATACTTTGTTGATAATGATGCAACTTATTGGATAGGAAATCATTTAATCGAACTTCTGCACTTCAAATATGTAATTTTATGAGTATGTTAAACTCTTTTTATTTCTTAAATTTATTTCTTTGCACAAACATTAACACAACAACCAACACCAACACATTTTTATGTCAACTTCAGTTTATAGACCAGAATGTTGAAATTAATATGAATTATTAAGTATAAAATTGTGATTTATATGTTTCTAAGGATGATAAAGCGTTTTAACAAAAGAGCGAATATTATCATTGATAGATCGGTTAAAATATTGTTATTATAATAAAAAGTGATAAACGCACTGCACTACGACTTTGCTAATGAACTAACTTTCAAGATGATATTTTAAATTCGTTCATTACAATACAAAGTAAAGCAACGATTCAGACCTTATCCCTATTTTGAAATTTATTGTAATTAAGATATATATACGAGTACATGTATCAAAGATAGAAATTAACACAACGTTGCTGCACGGCCAGACAAGCGTTTCATTTTTTCACTTATTTATGTTCATGCATAAAAGAAGTCAATTGAAATCAGTCTGTATTTTTCTATCAAGTGTTATGTCACTTCCAACCGGTAATCTTTCTTTAAACTGTTTAGTAATGAAGAGACAAGATCAATAATAAACGATAAAAAATGTTTGGCATTCCAAGAACACTTACATGCATGAGTTACGAACAAACTATGGCTGCGGTTAAATGTTTTGTTAATGTTTGTGAATATTCTGGACAATTTCAAAATTACTTTGATTGCGGAATATTAGAAAGCTTCCCTAACAGACAATCCTATTACTGTGGTTGCTTGCATAAATCTGATTAGTTTGTTTAATTTAATCATCTAATCATCTTATTACACCGGCGACATAATTATATAAGGTGTTAATAACCTCCAGTCTGACGTGATTTTATTTTTGTCTTCAAACAACGCCTTGGTTTTACACAAAGACCAAACGGTTTGATTTGTTATAACCAAGTAATGTTCGGGCGTAAAACAAATACAGTGTAAAATGTGCAATATCACTGCCTTTGAATCATTCGTTTATATGTTTTGCGTTTACATCCTTGTCTTAAGTCTTTGTCTAGTATGCATTTGTCGTTCTCTTTAGTTTTTGCTATTCTGTTACTAAAGTATCTTAGAAAAAAAAAACAGCAGCAAGATGAGTAACTCCTCACTTTCTACAACAATAATACCAAGAAAGTCAATATAGTTCATAGAGTTCATTATTCGAGCAACTGCATTATGTTCTCCTGCGTAAGCACATTTCTTTTTAAATTGTGCATTTTGTAGTTTTTGTGTCGCCTTGAAAAGGTGACATATAGGGGTTACTTTTGTCGGCGGCGGCGGCGTTTGTGTCGGCGTCCTCTAAAGCTTGTCCGGAGCATAACTCAGTCACTATAAGTCTGATTGACTTCAAACTTGGTATGCATGCTTCTTTCAATAATCCAAAGTGCAGTGCACAAGGACCGGTACTTTTCAGTTCTTATTTTTTGAGTTATTGCCCTTTGTTAATTTTCATACTTTAATTTTGTCTGGGCCATTTCTCTTCAACTAAAAAAGCTATGAATTTGAAATTTCATAGGATGATAGATCTCATTAAGAAGAAGTGCAGTGCACAAGAACCAGTACTCTGTACTTCCTAATTTTTGAGTTATTGTCCTTTGTTAATTTTCATACTTTAATTTTGTCCGGGCCATTTCTCCTAATGTATAAAAGCCATGGACTTGAAACTTCATAGGATGATAGGTCTAATTAAGAAGAAGTGCAGTGCACAAGAACAGGTACTCTGCATTTCTTAATTTTTGAGTTATGGCCCTTTGTTAATTTTCATACCTAATTTTTGTCCAGGCCATTTCTCCGAAAGTATAAAAGTTATGGACTTGAAACTTCATAGGATGATAGTTCTCATTAAGAAAAAGTGCAGTGCATAAGAACTGATACTCTGCATTTCTTATTTTTTGAGTTATTGCCCTTTGTTGATTTTCTTACTTTATTTTTGTCCTGGTCATTTCTCCTCAAGTATGAAAGCTATGGACTTGAAACATCATAGAATGATAGATCTTATTGATAAGAAGTGCAGTGCACAGAAACTGCTGCTCTGCACTTATTATTATTTTTTTAGTTATTGCCCTTCGTTATCTCCCGCCGAAAAGGCGGCGGGGGATATAGAAATAGTCTCCGTCCGTCCGTCCGACCTTCCGCACTCACAGGAGAGTATTTATGTGGCTAGAGGGACAATAGGTAACTTTTCTTTCTCTTTGATGTCATTCATTCCGTAATGCTTTTATGTGGCTATTTTCTTTTGTGTGGCTAAAAAGAACAATAGAGAGAACAATAGAGTAGCCACGTTATTACTCTCCTGTTAGAACGTCCGTCCTTCCGTCCGACATTTTTGTCCGGAGCATATCTCTAAAAGTATTTGAGTTATCAACTTGAAACTTCATAGGTGGATAGACCTCATTGAGGAGGAGTGCAGTGCACAAGAATGATAACTCTACCCTGCATAATTTTTGAGTTATTGCCCTTTGTTATTTTTCAAAATTGATTTTTGTCCAGAGCATAACTCCAAAAGCCTATGAGATATCAACATGAAACTTCATAGGTGCATATATCTCACTCAGAAGGTGTGCAGTGCACAAGAATGATAAATCTACCTTTCATAATTTTTGAGTAATTGCCCTTTGTTATTTTTCATACTTAATTTTTCACCTGAGTGGAGCAAAACTCAAAAAGTTTTTGAGATATCAACATGAAATGTAATAGTTGGATAGATCTTATTGAGGAGGAATGTTGTTCGCAAGAATGATAACTCTTCCCTATACAATTTTTGAGTTATTGCCTTTTGTTTTTTTTCAAAATTAATTTTTGTCCAGAGCATAACTCAAAAAGCCTTTGAGATATCAAAATGAAACTTCATAGGTGCATAGACCTCACTCAGGAGGTGTGCAGTGCACAAGAATGATAACTCTATAATTTTTGAGTTATTGCCCTTTGTTATTTTTCATACCTAATTTTTCACCCGAGTGGAGCATAACTCAAAAGTGTTTGAGATGTCAACATGAAATGTCATAGGTGGATAGATTTTATAGAGGAGGAATGCTGTGCACAAGAATGATAACTCTGCCCTGTACAATTTTTGAGTTATTGCCCTTTGTTCTTTTTCATACTATTTTGTCCGGAGCTTATCTCAAAAAGTATTTGAGGTATCAACTTGAAACTTCATAGGCGGATGAATCTCATTGAGGAAGAGTGCAGTGCACAAGAACGATAACTCTACCCTGCATAATTGTTTAGTTATTGCCCTTTTTTTATTTTTCAAAATTAATTTTTGTCCAGAGCATAACTCAAAAGGCCTTCGAGATATCATTATGAAACTTCATAGGTGCATAGATCTCACTCAGGAGTGATAACTCTACCTTTTATAATTTTTGAGTTATTGCCCTTTGTTATTTTCATACTTAATTTTTCAATTCAATTTTTTTCTAAAAAAGTATTTGAGGTATCAACTTGAAACTTCATAGGTGGATAGATTTTACTGAGGAGGGATGCAGCACACAAGAATGATAACCTACCCTGCATTATTTTTCAGTAATTGCCCTTTGTTTTTTTCAACCATCAATATTCACATAGGTTTCAAATCTGTAATCACTATAGCCATCAGTTTTCATTACCAAAAGACCTCTTAAAATAGAATTATTCCGTTCTACTACATATACATTCTTCCAATGAGCAAACACATTCGGCGGGGGATGGCCATGTTGACATGGCTCTTGTTAATTTTCATATTTCATTTTTGTCCTGGCCATTTCTCCTAAACTACATTGTTCACAAGGCGACACATCCGACTCGCGGAGTTCTAGTTGTACATACGTATCACTAAAAATATTGACGTATATTTGATACAAACAAACTTTTGACATTAAGGACCATAATAAATATGGTAAAAAATAGTGTTCTTATAAAGAATAATGTACCAAATGCAACCCTCAGAACAGTCCGAAAAAAAACATCAAAGATAACTTAAAACCATTGCAGCGATTAAAGAACAGAGGTTATTCTGTACCATTTCCAATTAATGAAATGTCAAACTGTCACCGTAAAGTAGATAATTTATATGTAAAGTGTTTGATGGATCAGTCGATTCCAGAAAAGATCACTATAATTATCTTCTCGTCAACACTACATTAACCAGTATCTCGATAAATCGTGAAATATATATTATTAAATTGGCACATTAAATTAAATAGGGCAAACGTTTATATCCAAATACAAGTGTATTTATTTGTGTTCTTGCTTATTTGATTATTAAGCTGTGGATGATTTGCATGTCTTTGACTATAAGAAATAAATTAGCGTCCTTTATTTGTTTATAAGCATGCATTGCACACTGGCATTATTGGAAACAAGAGGGATATGCATAAAATAAACGTCAAAATAGTGAATTTAGGTAACACAAGTATGTGTTTGTACATATACAATGTTATAATGAAATACCCGGTGATTCAAGAATAGGAAAAACATATTTGAAAAAAAATCTTATAATATCATGTTTAAATATGCGTAATATAGAATTCACGTGTTATAAAGTTGATTTTTCATTTTATGACATTTCTAACCATCTCATATTTTGATAGGTTTTTGAAGTATAACGATAAAACAATTTACAGAGTTCTTTTAAAGATGTTCATGTCATCCAAGTACGTCCATGACCGTTAAGTACATACATGTAGTAATTTGGTATTCTTCGTTAATGGACCTTTCCAGTGTTAACAGTTTTAGGCAAATTGGTTAAACGACTATCCATTTGTTACACTAGGTCACGAACCTATGATCATTGGTTTACTTGTTTTTCACAATAGAACGCGATGTTGTGTCTGTGTTACTATTTACAAAATGTTTACCTAACAAGTTATAGTCAGGTAGCGTCTTTTCACTGCTAAGAATGGTAAGAATGGAAAAGTATGTTTTTCAACGGGATGGGGAAAATAAATATGAAAATTAGATAAATACTTTGACTATACTTTTGTTTAAAAATGTTTTGATATACAAGTGCTATTTGAGCAAAAAGTAAATTATAACATTTTGACTTATTCGTATGATTAATAAGTTGTTTAAATTAATAACGAGTTTTCGGAATCAGATAGATCGGAATTTCTTTATTTGACTCCAATAAGACATATCGCAAATACATTTCAATTTCCCCAATTTGAAAAACATGTTACAACAAAGTGTGACTTTAACAGGCAGCTATGCGGGAATAATTAGGATATACTTTGTAGTTGTCAGCAAAGCCGAATGTCTTGCAGATGTTGGTACAATTGAAGATCAATATTCACAATAGAAGTTGCCTTATATAGAACAGACAGTTATTGCATGTAGCTTCGTCCTGCATATACAATTATTGTTTCTTTTGGTGTCTATATGGTATGATACAAATTAGATCTAGTTTATTAGTTTATGACATATTTTCATTGTAATATGTCCACAGAAATCATTTACGAATGTTTTCATTTACTTGGGGACCATTCGCTGCTCTTCATGGAATGACACTTACGTGCCACATTGAAGGTTCTATGATAACCGCCTTATGAACACATTTGCAGATTTATCTAAATTCTGAACTTCGCCATTTCCGTATTTAAATGTTGACTTCTGCTTAAGCTAGTGCTAGGGGGCATGGACAGTATATTTTATGTTCTGGGACCGTCCAAACATGAACAAAATCAAACCGAATTTAATTTTTACTTTTATTGGTTTTTTGCACTTTTTTTGAAGATAAGTTTTTCACATTTTAAACTTTATAGTGTACGGAATCTCATTTATTTTCAAAACTCAACCTATCAACGGCAACACAATTTCGATCAATAGGGCAACTTTTAAATTCATTAAATTTTTATTACTACTTTTTGAAATATATGGCATTTTCATATCCTTAGCATTTTGAAAAAAATTTCTTTTTTTAAAAAAACTGAACTTAAACACCTAATAATTGATGATAATTATCATAAACTTTTTATAGAGATTTTCTACCAACATTCCTTTTTACTCCTTACTCAGATCAGAAAATTAAATTGTAAAACAAAAATAGTTGTTATCAAAAGTCTTAAATACAGAAGGGTTTTTTCTATTTGTGTTGCAGTCGTGTTATCTGCAAGAAATAATACAGTGTTCTCCACATAATTATTATAACATTTATAAATAAATCAGCAAAAATTGATTTAATATGGTGATGATAGCATTCTTAATGTTCGACTTATGTTTTCGGTGATGTATGAATAATTTAATATTTTGTGTGTAACTATCATATCTGCGTTTGATGATTGTGTATCTCATCTTAAATGTCTAAACTGGTATAGAAACAGTGCGCCTGAATCTGATATCTCATTATTAGTTTCATGTATTATATTGGTTTAAGGACACATCAAAGATAAAGTGTAAAAACAGTTTTTCTTGGATAAGTACATTCTGCAGAGAAGCACGCATACACTTTTGAAGCCCGAACGCGCAGTCCGAGAGCTTTTGCAGATGTAAATATTCTTAAAATATTGCAATAGCATGTTTCTTGCATTAAATATACGTTTGATTTTCACGTTGTAGTGCAATCGCATTTAAATTTTATATTTTGATTTTGTAAGTAATTTTTGTCATAGCACCCTGAGAAGTCACGCATATCAAACGTACGCTGCAGCAGCGCATGCTTAAATGACTTTAATCGTTTATACTCATCTCCGTTAATGTATTATATGAGTTCGCAATATATGCAGATATAAAATTAAGTCAAATTTAAAGCTTAAATTGCCGTTTTTGCTTTGCTAGTCAATGAAAAAAATGTTTTGTACCTCAATCTTTGCAAAAGACCATATAGCCAACCGTTTGATTGTTCTTTATAAAATGCCCATTTTGCCCAAGCAATGGTTTCATTTTTTATTTTCAAAAAGCTATTCATTTTTGGTGCTTTGTTCAATTTTCCAAAGAGTTACATCGACTAGTATTTCCTTTCTTTTATTAATAAGCATTGCTTTGTTGTCAACAAACGTCAAAACAAAACGTCAAACACGTTTTGATGAACCAACCCCTTCGGTTAGTCTCCTACTTTTAAAGACAAACTAACTTACAAATGCACAAGAGCGAATCGAAAGATTCATAAATCAAATACTAATATAAATGCGTTATTTCCCTACCAAATTGTCAATGTTCCAGACAAACAAATGCATTTGCAAACTCATCGCTCACTTTGAAAGTCTCATTTTTGCTCAAAATTTGACTTCTCAAAACACTGGCATGAAACGACCTTCAAAAGTGAACACAACGGAAGGTTTTATAAAACATCAACGATTTTTCACCTCTTAAATTATATTTAAAAAATTCTACAAAATTATCTGTGATGCAATAACACCGGACATATTAAATTTCCTCGCAATGTGGGCTTCACGTCTGAAACTAAATAATAAAATCAGTCATTTAATTTCATGATATATTTCGTATTAAGATTATAACACCTTTATTATATTGGGCAAATGTCTTGTAAAGACCATAAAAGCTAATTGCCTACGTTCAACTATAGGTTTTGTGTTTTCTCTAGGCAATATAAAAATCGGCTAATTCAATAACCACTCATTGATGAATCAATTATGTGTTCTCATATTTCCTGGGTGTTATCAAATTATTGTGTCGATAATTCACCGCAGGGAAAGATGAAGACATTCCTGAATTTTCTTGATTTTTTGTGAGATTTGTAGTCAATTGTATGGGCGTAAAACATTGAACTGCTTCATGTAATGATATTCTGGAACTCCCTTTGGATTCATGTGATAATTTATAAGTGATTATTTTAATTTATTCTTTTAGTTACATGCCTTCAGATAAGTCAAAATATTTCAATAAAATTAAACTTGAGAAATTTAATAGACTGTAGATATAGAGATGCAATTTCAAATATAAACTGAGGGTGAAATAATAAGACTAGAATAATGCGATTGAAATGACATGATATAATATATATTTAATTATATCATTAGATCGTAACAATGCTTCATTTATTGTTATATAACGTGTTTATAAAGGTAATGATAGGATAATATAATCCGTAAAAAAAACGGTTACAGGAGTTTATATTTGTATTCTGACTTGTGTTTCATGTAATAGTATGCTCACATACTCATATTTTTTTATTGGGAGATGTTATACATCAAAATCGTTGCTTATTTTAGCATACTATTTATTTCTATTTTAATATTCATGTAGCAAAATATTCAAGTATGAGTGAAATGTCATTAATTTGCATTGGTTTTCTGATAGCTGACTACTTCAAAATTTATTTTCTACCGATTAGTTTCCCTGTTTTAAGTAATCAAGCATAGGATCTAATGTATGTCATTTCTCATTGTAGAACAGCTGCATAGAAGATTTTCACGCTGAATAAATAGTACAGATACTTAAAACGTGTCACGACTATCTTGCTTTCAATGGCAAATTGTACTGAACAGCTCATCAAATAGCTACATACTCAGTCTGGACTTTTACATAGGATTGCAAAATAACCGTTTCAAATAGAACTATAGTTCAACTATTTTCTTCATCTTAACAAATACCTTTTAAGTGCACTTAATAAAATAAGAGTTAAGAACGTATCAAAGCTTTTGTTTACATACCCATATTGTGTTAGTTCAATTCTGAATCAGCTTTTCAATACTAAGATTATATTCTTAATCTAATTCTTTTTCCCCAAAACCTCCATTCAGAATTGACAAACTTTTATAATTATGCAAAAATAAGATGCTTTTGTTAAATAAGAATTTTTTGATAACAGACATTCAATTGTATTTTTTATTTTAAGTTTATTTTCAATTACTATTATATACAAAGACATGCAAGACTTATGGTTTAACGAAATGTGGCTGTTTAACAATGACTTGATAATCGCTCTGAGTTAGAATCCCGAAAGGGACTTTGGATTCTTTCATGTGAGGAAGCTATCCAGCTAGCTTACGAAACGTCGGTGGTTCTACTCAGGTGCTCGTTCGTGCCTGAAATAATGTACGGAAGGGCATCTGAGGTCTTCCTCCACTTGTAAAGCTGGAATTTCGCCATATGACCTATACTGTGTCGGTGTGGCGTAAAGCAGAATCGAACAAACAAACAATGACTTGTCGAGGGAATCTTGCATCAATAAATTAAGTCGATTACTATCTGTGTTATCACTTGTTTACATAATTTTACATAAATGGAGAAAATAATCATCGTCGTGCTTACAGTATTCATGCATAGACATTGTCCTGTTAAATGTTTTATTTGGGGTCCTCCTGGGCTCCTTGCCATGAATTGAACGCCGCCTTTCCTTGATGATCTTGTTTATCATATATTATTTGATTCATATAGTTACTGTATTTTATTTTTTCCCGTTTTTAAGAGGTTAATAGGCAATTGAACGTAAATTAAAACATATTTAATTTTTGATAAAATTCTACTAAATCTGCTAGATTTTCATGAAAGTTTAACATTTCATATTTTCAGTACATGCTGCTATCAGAATGTTTAAAAGCGGTAGAAAGTATATTTATTTTAACAACGGCTTTTTATATAATGTTATATTTGCAGCGTGTAAATCATTTTGTGACTTTGTGAATTTAGAAACATCCGCAAATGTGTTCATACGGCGGTTATCATGGAACCTTCAATGTAACACAGTAGTGCCATTTCATGAAAAGCGGAGTACGGCGTATGAAAAGCGGCGCTTTTTCTATTTTATCGCCACATCAGCGTTGTTTGTGCCGTGTGGAGGCTGTAAAAAGTCGCCCCGTACATTCAATCAGAGATATTATATTTGCGAACCTTAAATATCTTTCAGCACGACATTATTGTTGTGTTTATGGTATTTTTAGTTTTAATTATTTGGCATTTTCTAGATGGGTGGTTCCAATAGACTTGAATAATGTTGAACCATCCTTAGGATATGTTGCCTGCTTTTTAACTTTGTCTGTTGATATATGTGATATACAGGCTTCATAACCTCTGATTCCCTTTCAAAATTCCATTTTGTTTATTTCCGCCCATTGTTTCATTACAGACGCTTTTTATTACTTGGGGACCATACGCCGCTTTTCATGGAATGGCACTACTGTGTCACATTGAAGGTTCCATGATAACCTCCGTAGAACACATCTGCGGATGTTTCTAAATTTAAAATTTCACCATTTCATGTTTAAATGTTGAATTCTGCATAAACCGATGATAGGGGTGTTACGGTAGTTTGCACTTGACAGTACCTTCCATGAACAGACTCAATCAAACCGAGCCTGCAACATTTTCAATTTTGCCGAGTTGGGCTTTCTTTGGGGATTTTTATTTTCTCTAGTTTGCTTTATCTTTCTACAAACAAATATTTATTGAGGGATGAGCTTTCATTGAAAAAACACATTCAAAGCTGATTAATTAACAAATAAGTACCTGTGGTTAAGTAAGATATTGCTTGCTCATGATTTATGTACAAACGGTTCAGCACTAAATTAAACTGTATATCCCACTCATTACAACATGCATGATTAAAACGCAAATTTGCTCAAGTACTTTGTGCATTTTGCGTGTGTGTCAAAAGACAATAATGTTTTTTTTAGTGTTTGATCAAAGAGAATAGATTTAAAAATAAAGAAATAAAAAAAAACTATCCACACGAGTTGTATTGCATGACTGTGAAGAGGGCATTATCGACCTATGTAGATAGTCATGACCTCAATATACAATGTATATGAACACTCAATATTTTGTTATATAATGACAATAATGTTCCTTTAATGGCATTCGAAATCAGTTTTAGACACCTTTAAAAGCACTGTCACAGTAATAAAATTATAGTCTACTTAAAAAATAAGTAAAAACGTAAAGATATGGAATACAATATTTATACTCTGGCAAAGACTAAGTTATGTATGCAACGGAATCTGTCTTAGCATGTTAAATTACTTCTATATTCACAAACTGATATTGAACAAGATTATATAAAATTGCAAACACCTTTTTTAATTTGTTCATACGACAAAAGCCAAAGTAAGGTTCAGAAATATACCTACCGAGTTACCGTTACAATATCCAATTAAAGGCCCATATTACCTAAGAAATAATACTGTTTTTTTATTTCACAAAAGCTATTTATTTTGGTATACTTTTATTGTTTCCAAAATGTTACAGATTTGCCAAGCACCTGAACCACCCTTTATATTATGTTATCTTTTGGCAATAAGTACGGTTATGGTGGTTTAGCTTTTTATATGGAAGTCAAAATACCATTTTCTTTACAAAAGCTCTTTTTATAACACTTATTCACAGTTTTTACTTTTTTCTAAAGTATAAATCGACCAATATGTTTAAAACTACATTGTATTACTTAAAACGTTTTAAAATTCATGTTTATCTTGCCCTTAAGTAAACATTTATTCATTTCTGATAAATAATGTATTTTGTTCTATTGTTAGAGCAGTACCGATGGCAATACCTTAATAATATCGAATTCTTTCCTATTTATTTGAGGTTAAGCGCAGCAATAGTTACACGTATTTCATCTTGTAATGCAGAAAGTCAATTATATGTGGTAAACTGCGCTTGCAACATTTTCAGTTCTTTTTTTCTTTCTGGACGTTCTTTAGAGATTTTGTTTTTCATTTTTTTATGATAATTGCATGCATGTACAGCAACTATAATATTTAATGAAATATTTTTAGATGGTGCATTGTATGTTTCACCTGTACTTTGACTGTGCTAAAGCTATTAGATAACTATGGATTCGAAATTTATTTATGATGAATAACAAATACTACAAGACACTTAAAACGAGATATGTTATGCATTATGATTATAGATAGTTGGAAATATTTCATTTCACAAAATTAAAAGGGGTGCAGCTGCAAATAGCAATGCCGAATACAAAGTCAAGTTTTCTAAGAGATTAATTGATATATTGACAATAAAGTGTGGCAGGACTAGCTCTGTGCAAAAGGTTTCCTAATAACAAAGCAAACATTGTTACTTGTCGACAAACATACAGAAGATCTTAGAATCGACAATCAAGTTTATCAAGAAATGTCTGAGTAGAAGCCACTTACACTTAAATGAACAACAAGACAGGACAATCTATCTGAAATAAGAAAATGACAGTCTTTGAATGGCTCTTAATTTATCAGCCTACCGCCAGAAATAAACACATTCTGACAATCTGGCTGGCTATAAGAAGTTGTGAACACTTGTTAAAATATTATAACATCAAAGAAAATAAAAGTCGTCCGATGTGTGATAAAACTGTAATTATAGACCACGTCTGGTTTGAATATAATAGCAAAAATGAGTTCAATTTAGACTGTGAAGTATTGTTTTGATTAAGAAAGTGGTTTGGGCTGCCTTTTATATAAAGTGATCATATTTCATTTGCTGTATATTGCTTAGACGACTAATAATAACAAAGATTTTTTTTACATTTACGATATTGTGTCAATCATATATTGACTGTACATTACATAAACCAATTGCAACCTTGTTATACCAAGGACTTTACCTATAGGTTTCAATAAAATATACGCATATTCATATTAGGTTCCGGTTGGTTATAAAAAATCGACAAAGTAAATGTTGTGAAGATATATAACATATATATCAGAACAATATGAGGGATATAGAAAATAAGCACTTTTATATTGTTAACATTACCAATAATACTTAAGCAAAAAAAGGCCCATGTCTTATAAACTTCTTCTCTTTATTCAACATTTCTGGAATTAAATGAGGATTTGGATTACGAATAAAGAATTCTCTCACTGTGATTATTGAACATATTATAACATTATCAAATCAACGGATACTAATTTTTTCATCATACTTCCATTACTCGATGACAGCAACGTCCATAATGCGCTTGATGAAAGCTTGCTTTTTTTAATTATCTTTCAACAATTTATCATCTTTCTGCATTATATATCTCGTAGTTGTCGCTTTTGATTATATTTTATTCGGGAATCCATAAAGCTTTTAATATTTGAATTTTGAATTAAGCTTAGAGACAGTTTTCAGTCAATCTTTTATTTTAACGTAACCATACATGATATTGTGAGCATATATATCGGAAAGAGTAAATTATATCAATATATTAAGTTGTTACATCTCTTATTTGATCTATGTTTTGTTTTAAATAATTGCACATCTTAGGACGTAATTGTATTTTCATTTTACGAGTGTTTCTTTTCAGAGGGCATCGTGTTTAAAATGTGTTCTAAGATGATGATCGTAATGTAGAGGAGAGCGTCGGCGGGGATTTTCTTCTTACTGCTAAAGCTTTCTGTAGAAATCTTAGATGGAGAATAGGAAAACAAAACAACATTTAATTGTTGTTAAATGAGTCTCATAAAAACGAATTTGTGTTTCATTTTATCCGGTCAATGAAATAAAATATAAGAAGTTTTTGCACGCCATTTGTTTCTTCCGCAATTTAGGTAATTCAAAATATATCAATATATTCTTTGAACCAATTTGTTTTAATATGATACAGATTGTGTGTGTCGGATGCTGTTTGTGTTTTTATGTTTTCATGCATAATCAATGAATGCATTCACGGAAAAGACATTCAATATGCAAAATAATTGCATTTAAATGACATCGTGTATTTAGTTCTTGAAAAGAAAAAAAAACGAAAATTGCCGGTCATGTTAAGAAGCCGTATCAGTTGCATTACTTAATTTAGAAATTAACTCGATACATATAAGAGTGGTGTGCATAATCTATACAGCTTACAGCTAAGCAGAGGTTAGTCCGCGTACTTAATTTTTTTCTCGTGCCTAACATAATAAATGCAAGCACACCTAAGATTTTAATTCACGAGTGGAAATGTAAAATAGAAGGTGAGTCACCACATGACCTAACCAGTGTCGTTGTAACTTACAAATGGACAATAACAAAAACATTTCTGACCGTAAAAGTCATAAATTACACAAATTAATAGAACATGAATAATATTTACATTTTGAATGAAGAGGTTTTCCTTTTATCTCTTAAAGTATATCGATCATAATGTTAACATTTTATCTCACACATGACAACGTAAATCATGTAAGAGTAATGCACCAACATAATAATCACCACTGAATAAAAACATTCCACTGACATTTGTTTCTGGTTTCAGAAAGCCTGTATTTGTCTCAGTAAATCACAGATTAGATATTGACAGAAATAATCATAATGTAAAAGAAGTAGAACAAAAAAGCAGATCCGTTGACTGCACTAAAGAATTACTTAATATGATAGTGTAATAATTATTCTCAAAATGCACTTACAACATTGAAAGGAATATAGGAGACTAATGCTTTAGTTTAATATTTATAAATGTATATTGTTTGCCTTCATTGAGACGTTATATAAATATGCCCACAAATAATTTAGCAGGCATGTTGTCTTTAAAAAGTTGTCAAAATTCCAATAATGCATACTTCAAAAACTATATTGTGCAAAGTTTATGATGATATATAGGAAATCAAAATAAAAAAAAATCTTATATAATTATAAGTGAGTAATTTGGATTAAAAAGTAAAAACTATTATATGCTTTAATACACGCACTTGAGCTTAAACTTATTCATATTTATACAGGGTTATGCATTAATGACATTATCATGCAATACGTTCTCAAACATGTAAAGGCCCTGTTCATAAATAAAGATCCAATGCCAAAGCACCAACACATTCAGGCGCTTGTTTGTTTGTTAGTTTATTTTAAATCATTCAAATTTCAACCCTTCTCTGTATAACAACATTGTCGCTTAGTATCATTTTTACCATGTCATTCTTGAAAAACGAAGATTTGGCGTCCGGTCTCTAAAATGGAAGTTTGTTACTTTTATGGCTTCCTCTTATGTTTTGTCAAAATGCAATTAGCTAATTAGATTGTATTACACTTGTAACTGTCAATGCCATGTCATATATGTACATTTGAATTGAAGAATTAGTGTCAATCTTTTTAATTGCATGTAAAGCATCGATTAATGTAGGGAAGCTTTTATAATGACTACAATTTCGCCATGTTCCAGTTATGGACGTTCAGATGAAACAACACTGAATAATCAAACAGAGAAAGGTTTTGAGCAGATGATTATATACAACGTTGACACAGATAAAACTAAATAAGCTGTTCAAATATAACATGACAAATATGAACCATTCAAATTACTTACAAAAGGAAAAGCTAAGATTAAGCACGAGTTACAATTAAATTTGTAAAGCTTCATATGGCAAATATATCCTCTGAAATGACTGACAAGTAGTTCCAATTTGAGATAATAATGGACGTTACCTTAGTTTATCTGCATGATAAATTTGAAACTATTGGTAATACAAGGCCACAGACCGAACAGATTATTTTGTAGAAAGTATTCAAAATGCTTTCCGGCATTTTGCTACACTTAAAGAAAATCTAACGTAGCTTTGATAAGCAGAGGACTAAAATACTATATAATTAGTTTGAGACATATTTGTGAACCTGTTTTTAGTGATTATAGAATAGAGAAAAACGGAATTCCTACAGAAATCCCAAAACGACAAAATTGAACATGTTGCAGGCTCGGTTTGTTTGAGCCTGTTCATAGAAAAAATCTACACTTTGCTCCACCTTCTGTCTGTATATCTGGGAAGAATATTTTAATAGTATATCACTTTTTTCCAGATATTTTCACCGGAAATTTGATGTATGTAAGCAAGTAAGTATGAAGTGCATGTTGACCAACGATTTTTTTAGCTCAGAAATAAAACAAAGAATGCAAACATCACGGAGGCTGCTAAATCCCATTTATTTTATTTCCTGTAAATAGAGAAAACAAGAATCTCTAAAGAAAACCACACACGGCACAATTAAAAATGTTGCAGGCTCGGTTTGATTGAGCCTGTTCATGGACGATACTGTTAAGTGCAAACTACCGTCCACGCCCCCTAGCACCGGCTTAAGCAGAATTCAGCATTTAACATGAACTGGTTACTGTAACCCATCTGCACTGTCCTGTTTAACTACGATTTTAAACGTGTGAGTAGTTTTGTATAACGATCATGGTTCAGGCTAACTTGGGATAAATGATTTATATCAAGATACCACTGGTCAATTTATTGGAAAGAAAACGAATTAACTTATTCTTAAAAACATAAACGTTATCCTTTCACCAAGTCATAAAATGTCTAGATATTACAACCTCAATTGTATAAAGAACAAGTAATTTCCCTAGGGCCTTAACAAAGAGAACTATATCTGTCACAAAAGTATTCTAAATGCGTATATTGTTCAATTATCTCAGAAAATAGAGATAATGTAATTATGAGAAAATAATGTGCACATAAAAACCGTAATTGTGTTATGTAACCGACAGCACTGCCAAGGAATATGTTGGACGCAATAAACACAATGGTGGCCATATTTGGACCACTTAGTTTGAACAATTTATATTACAAGCCAATGCCATCCCAATTTCTATCATTTGTAAAAGTTGTGTTGAAATCCACCTGAAAGGAATTTTTCTAGGAATATATTTGGAACAAATACTATTCTTAAAATTTACAGTTGTTTTACGACCTCTCAACATGTTTAAATAAAGTATTTGCAGAATTTTGTCCGCAGTATTTGTTTTCATTCAAACTCCTTATTCGTGTTGCAACGGTGCAAGAGGTTAATAAACTTGAGCTTTAACACTAAACTTTTTTATCGTCGCCAAAATAAAAGAGGAACTTTTTATTTAACAAGATGCCAAAAACAGTAAGTGACATTTAGCATGCGCACGGTAACTATGTTTAATCTGTTTAACATTCTTTGTAATTATATTATGTTTTCATTGGAAACACAACCAACTGAAAATAGAAACCAGATAAGAACATGATTAGATTTAGTGAGAACAATAACCCTTCTTTTCACTTTTAACATTAACATTTTAACAAAAAAGGCAGGTAGTGCATTTATGTTAACTAAAAGTACTTCAAGCTAAAGTATTCTGATTGTTTCATTTCAATTCTTATAATTATTATTAATAATTTCGGGGTCCTGTTATAGTTAAAGAGAAAAACTTTTCATTGGCCAGTTTATTAAACTAACTTTTGCGTCAATCTATTGTTTTGGCAGTAAGAACAGTTGTAGTGGGTTTTTTTTTTAAATATCAGTTTTTCAAGTATATAAACAAAATATGAGAAAAAAACAACAACAAAAATTCTGTAAATAATTTAAAATACCGAATACAATGTAATTTCTTTCATATAATTTTCTATTTTTTATATGATAAAATAAAGTTAATGATGAATTCAAAAATCAAAATATGTTGAAATGTTGGATTTTGTAAAATGGCAGTTTCCATGGTAGCTTTAAAAAAAATAAAAATAGCCACACTGTTATAAAAAAATGTATTAGACATCTTATTACATACACAAACCTTAATTTTATACAACAATTAATTTATCCAATAATTCTTGTATATGAACAAACGATAATCTGAACATGTTTCTTTAAAAAAGAGAGTTTTTCATGCTTCTTCACTCAACAAACAAATGATTAAAAATAAACATAATTTTAGTAAATAATTAAATATATCGAAAAAAATCTTTCATAGAATTTTCTAACATTTCTGATTTATGAGGTAAAATCGAATGACAAATTCTTAAAATATAAATAAGAGTACATATGTTGAGGTGTAAGTTGCTTTGTAAATGGACAGTTTCAATGGTTAACGCATATACCAACACGTTTTTTGTTTCTTTTTGTTTTTGTTTCATTTTTACGCCTTTTCTCAACAGTATTTCAGTCATATAGGCGGGTAGTTACCTAACCATCGTTCCTGGAGAGTTACACCAGTACCAGACTACCTTCCTCCGCGCTAAACTACCAAAGCATCTCCCGGGGATCGAACCCACGCCAGAGAGGTAACTGGGTTAGAAGTCATCGACTCTAACCCCTCGACCACGTAGGCGGTGCATATGCCAACACGCTGCCTTACTTATCAGTGTTTTACCAAATACAATGTAGTAATATATACAAACAAAAACAAATTGAAATGTAAATTTCTATTTCGTTTGATGTTATATGAAGTAAATAATACTGAACATGTTTTTACAACAAGTCTCCCATTAGGGCTTATACTATTGCTTCACTCGAGAAATACTTTATTTGATGTTGTTTAAACGACCCTCTTATTCTCCTGACCTGATCTCCTACTGAACATTTAGCAATATTTGTTCTGTATAAATCACTCATTATTTGTTTTGCAGCCGAAATTTAATACAATTATCCGAGTACTATTCAACTGTCTAACCTTTTGAAGAGTTTTTATTCGTGATTATCTCCCTTGGATGCGCATAACAATGCGCACAAAATACTATAGAAAACATCTTTAATCTTGTTACAATTCTGTAATATTTCAACTTTATTCACTTTAATGCTTAATTGATATAAATCTAAACTCAGTTGTATAAAATTTAAGCTCGACTTAATATCTGCATTAAATATCTTAAATAATGCTTTAAAGCTAGAAAAGATTGTGTCAAAGTCTGAAAAAATAATTGGTTGACAAGGTACTGGCAAACACTTCATAACTGTCATCCACATATTCCCATAAAGGATATCAATCTATGTCCTACGATTGTTTATATTGTCAGATTATAACAAATTAAGCAGTAAAAAACAATTAGAGCTTGTCCCGAAAAATTAGTTATTAGCCTTTTCAGTATGTGTTAAGTGAATTTCAGGGTAAGACATACAATATTTTACACACAGATGTTGTTTTTTTGTAGTTGCACTAAAATTACAAAATCAATGTTGTTATTCATAAAATTGAAACAAAAGCAGAAAATTAAAGAAGAACATAAACGAAAATGTTCTAATCATTATAATTATATATAAAATTATTGTTTATTCCATGTTGCTCACAGATTTATTAACTCTGATCAAAATTTATTTCAAGATATCTTGATGGGTGAAAGTATTACAGGCCTGACAAGAAATATACCCTACACCTGACAAAGTTGACCTTTGATCTTCATATGTGACCTTTACTTTGGAGATAATGGCCCGGTACAGGTGATGCATGTATTTGTACACCTAAACCAAACCTTTATCTTGAAAACAGATATTTTATTATTATGTTTATAATTCTTAACCGATTGAATTTATGTTTGGATAATGCTTTAAAACTGGGAAAATGCGTTACTATTTAAAGCTAGAAAAAGGATGGTTTGACAAAAATGTAGAAAACAATGTGATCCCTCGAAAGCATTAATCACAACAAAATTACATTCATTGACAAGTTACAATCTACAATTTCATAACTGTCAGCGACGTATTCTACAAAGAACACCATTCAGCTCATGCTGTCAGATTATGGCAATCAAATTGTTCAGGAAACTGACCAAAAAAAAAACATTTGAGATTTGTCCCGCAGAATGAATAATGCAAAGTTGTTATATTTTATAAGACATTAGTCAAGCTTTATCTTATTTCAGAACATAGATAACATTTCAAATCCTTTCTCTAAAATGCTAACATAATTCTAAAGTAATCAAATTTAAGTTCGAGTAATGGATTCAATATGTAAAAAGGAGTACATATTTTAAAGATAGAAATAAAATGGATTGACAAGTAACAATCTTCAACGTAATAACTGTCAACGACGTATTCACAAGGGAACATCAATTTTTATTCATGTTGTCAATTTTTTGCAATCTAGCAGTCCAGGATTCTGATACATGTAACAATAATATTAAATTTTGCAACGAAAAATGAATTATTTAGTCTTTGCAATTTGTAACGTTTGCGCCGTGATCAGAAAAGAACCCCTTTCACATTAAATTATTTATTGGTTGCAATTTTATGCAAACCGATAATGCGACCAGTACATATAAAGATCAGCCGGTACATAAGCACCGCCTAATAGTGATCTGATCATTTTATTTTTCAACCAAAATACATTGATGTCCGGAGCGTCACTCACAAAGTATTTGAGAGATTAGAACTAGAAATTATGTCTAGGTAGATTAGGTATTTCATAAGGAGGAGTGCAGTGCATAAGCATGATACTTTATATTGTTGTTGTTGTCTTTTTAGTGATTGAACTTTGTAAGTTTTTATTTTTAATTCTTGTCTGGAGCATATCACGAATGGTATAGGAGAGGTGCATTGCTCAAATAATGTTTGAGCTATTGACCCTCGTTATTTTTTGTTCTGTCTTCTGACTTTTTGCAAAGAACGTCGTTGTAAAGTGATTGGAATGTCAACTTGATACTGTATAGTCAGAAGATCTCAATCAGACTGAGTGCAATGTACCAGTATAACAAACTTCCTTTCATCCTTTTTAAGCTTTTGTCCTTTTTTCTAAATATGCAAGTTTTAAGACCCTGTCAAACAAGACTGCGCTTTTACTGCGTTTGCACGGCGTTGTCAAATTTAACAAAGCGCCGTGAGATCGCAAGAAAAATCTGATAGTTTTGATCACATGGAAACTTTACGGCGCCCTCACGGCGATCATGGCGTTGTAACAGAGCTTCCACGGCGTTATAACGCGTTCTTACGGCGTTTTAGTTGGCAATTTTCTGCGTTCGATCTGCGCTTCTTCTGCGTTCTTTGCGCTTCCATTGCGCTTTAACAGCGCTTACACGGCGCTCTCGCGGCGTTCACACTGCGCTTATATCTTCGTCATATACCAGCGATTACTAATTCTGAAAAGTCGTGTACTTGCTGCAACTGGTGCAAGTAAGCACATTCCAGCTTGCTGCCGTTCATTGTCCATGGTTAAAAGGACATGTACTTGCAAACACGTTTTATATATACAGTGGAAACCCTCTATTAAGACCAACAAAAGGACTCGACTACAGTCGCAGTGATCTTAATTGCGGATGGTCTTAATTATGGCTTTAATTATCAAGGCATATATATTTCATGACCATTGCGCACCCAAGACGAGTCTATTGCGTTCATCTGAAATTGCAGAATACGGTACAGTAGAATCCCTACTTAAGACTTCCCTATAATTAAGACCAACCCTCCTTTAAGACCCATTTTTAAAAGAACGGAATTTTCTTTTCTTAATGCTAATGGCAACATGATCAACAATTAAGACCACCCCACTTATCCACATTTAAGACCACCAGTTTTAGTCCCAATTCATTGTTTCATTTATATAACCCCACTGTTGAGACTACTGATATTCCAGTCAATACCAATTCAGATAACAAGTTTTTTTGTTAATCATCTGCTTGAATCCTCTAAAGCATGACACTTGAAACAATGTGTTCAAACTGTTATGATTGGAATATTGTATAAAGGTAAGAAAATAAACTTCAGATAAGTTTAATGTTACTGACGAATTAATTTCTTAATTAATAGGTGAATGTATATGAAACAAGGCCTTTGAAAATTTAATCTACTCATTAAATATTTTCAGACTAATGTTCTAATTACTAGGATAAATAAATATTATAACATCAGTTTATAGTAATATTTGAAGGTTATAATATAATTGTTTCAGCATGTTTATACATTATAATTCAAATAGAGTGGTCATGAAATAGATATGCCATGATAATTAATAATATCCACAATTAATTATATCCACAGTTTAGACCACCCGCAATCAAGACCACTTTAGTGCAGTCCCTTTGGGGCTCTTAATTGAGGGTTTTCACTGTATTTATAGAACGTGAATGTCCCTTAACCATTGATGATGAGCGGCAGCAATCTAGAATATTGCTTGCTTGCATGCAGGTGCAGCAGGTACACGACTATTCAGAATGAGTAATCGCTGGTTTATGAAGCACAGTTTCAGCTCAATGACAGAGCCGCGAGAGCGTCGTATGAGCGCTGTGAAAGCGCAGTGGAAGCGCAAAGAACCCAGTAGAGGCGCAGTCCGAACGCAGACAATCGCCAATTAAGAACGCATTGCAACGCCGTTGAAGCTCCGTAGCAACGCCATGATCCCCGTGAGGACGTCATGAAGACGCCGTGATCTCTCCATGTCATCAAAAATATCAGATTTTTCTTGCAATCTCGCGGCGCTCTGTTAAATTTAACAACGCCGTGCAAACGCAGTAAAAGCGCAGTCTTGTGTGACAGGGCCTTTGCTGCGCCCACCTCTGCGTTCTGAATTTTCTTTGGACGCCGTATGAACGCCGTCCTAGTGTGACAGGGGTTTTATCCAGACTATAACAAATTAACCTTTATAAATACTACCTATTATATTATTCGAAACTTTGTTGGAGGATGGATCACAGTATTAAGAAGTATTGCAGTTGACATAAATGACCAATATTCACATCATGATGTTTCATGTAATTTTGCAGTTTTTATAAATAAATTTGATCCAGGCTTTAACTGAAAAGTTGTAAAAATAATAGCGTCAAATATAATTATGTTTATTTAGTTAAAAATTCCATTTATTTCAAAATGAAATAAAAACAATAAGTTAAAGTACTCCATGTAACAAATAAAGTTATCGAATTTAAAAAAAAAACAAAAAAACCTAGAATTTACGCTTATTTGAAGTGATTAAAATACTTATAATATCATTTGTTTTCCGAATAGCCGTTGTTGATTACCTATATTCGGAACATTGTAACAACGAATTTAAGTTATTTTGTTTCAACCGTATGTAACATTTCTGTCAGTAACCGAGAAAGGCATATATTGTTGTCATACTGAATAAAGGATCAGCAGAATTCTGGATTGTTTCCAAAAAGTCTCAAAATGCATTTGGTTAATGGGAACCGTTCCAAGAAAGTTTGATCGCACCATGATACAAACCAATTTTCACATTCATCTCTGACGCGTAATCGGATCTGTTGAAAACAAAACTAATATAATAGCTTGGTGTCTTTTTAAATTGGAGATAACTGAAGTTGACAAAGAACTTTTAAGGATTATGCTAATTTAAAACATTTGAATTCTCTGATTATTTCTCTCTTTATGTGTTTAAGAATTATTCACGTCAAGTCTCTGAGATGGTGTTTTCTTTCTTTAAAAATGTTTAATTTTACTTAACAAATGTTTTTTTCCTTCTTCTTCTCTTTCTTCTTCTTTTTCTCCCCTTTTTTGTTATTATTATTATTATTATTATTGTTATTATTATTACTTTTATTATTATTTTGTTTGCAGTGTTTATAAGTTACTCTGATTATATTTAAGATTGAATTTCATTGAAACATGAATCATATATCATTTAGTAAACATGTTTTGAAGAAAACTAATATTTAAATTCAATATCAAACTATATTTTGGAATATCTTATACTGAGAGAATGCTTTATATATTGTAATCAGGTGCAAATATATTTTGATAAAATGGTTATCTGCAACTAAAAACTAAAAGGAGAACCCTTACAAGAGCAGTTTTAAAATACTTTATTTGATGGCTTGGGTTTTTTTCTTCTGAAAATACTTTTAATTTATTCATTCGGTCGAAGGTCAAAGCAAGTTTGAAGAAACACGATCCACTGAATTTCTCCTCAATGCCCGATTTATTCATGTTTAAGGAAACAATTTTCTATCGACTAAAGAACAGACTTGATTAGATTTTTGACACTTTCAGTTGTATATCTAACCCTTAAAATTGGTTAATGAAAATTGTGTTTAGTTTGTTTTTTTGTAAATACAGAGAAAAATGATGATTCATCTATATGAGTATCCGTTAAATGTTTACTATGGAATGATATTGAGGTAAAAATTACACAATGCCTGCTTGCACTTTCATCACGCTTGTTGACAATTACACACTGCCTGCTTACTGTTACAATTTACTCATTGACACTGCTATTGTGCTTATTGGTACAGTCATTATGCATGCTTGCACTTTCATCTTGTTGACAATGATACCATGCTTGCTGGAAGTTACAACGTGTTTGGTGTTTAGTCTCTGATGTATATAGGGCTGTATGTAAGCTTTGATATTTCAACATTGCACAGTTATAATGCTCCTAGAACAAAACACACGATGTGACCACACAAAATGAAATATGCAATCAGCCACTATGCAAGTTGAAAGTAAGCATAATGTAAATTGCAAATTTGCACATCACATTTTGATACAAGGGGGCGCACGTTCGTAGTTTTCGCGAAATATGCCGGACTTTAATTAGCTGTTGCCTAAACCGTTTCCCATCAGTTGTGTCCCTTTGTTTCAATTACGCCATAAATTAGGTGGAAGGGGGGGAATCCCAGGATCGCCTATAGGAAAGCCGGGATCCGGGATCGTATTAAACATATAGTAATCCCGGGAATTGACCACCTACTCTCGGGGTATTATTATTATTATCATCATTTGAATGTTTTTGTAGAGATTTCTAACTAAGTTTGATTTGTAGTAGTTATAAAAAATCTCTAAAAATAACGTATTTTTTTTTCACAATCAAAAGCGTTAATTAATTGACCTCAGAATGTCACACACACAAAATCTATTTAATATTGTAAGTACATGTAATGGCAATGGAAGTCGTTGTATATTGGGCATCAAGAGTGCTTATATGCAATAAGAAAAAGTAAACACAAGTTGTCAATCAATTCAGCCAGAAAAACCGGGATCGTATTAAAACGTAAAGGGATCCCGGAAATAGACCAGTTTAAGAAGATATTTTTCAGATAATCCGGGATCGCATTAAAACATATAGGGATCCCGGGAATTAACCAGCTCAAGAATATAGTTTTCAGAAAAGCCGGGAACGTATTAAAACATATAGGGATCCCGGGAATTGACCAGTTCAAGAATATAGTTTTCAGAAAAGCCGGGATCGTATTAAAACATATAGGGATCCCGGGAATTGACCAGTTCCAGGAAAGCCGGGATCGTATTGAAATATATAAAGATCCCGGGAATTGGC
Source organism: Ruditapes philippinarum (assembly GCF_026571515.1). NCBI lineage: Eukaryota > Metazoa > Mollusca > Bivalvia > Venerida > Veneridae > Ruditapes > Ruditapes philippinarum. The sequence goes on along the minus strand of NW_026854501.1, from coordinate 132,436 downwards.
CAATTCAAGGATATAGTTTTCAGAAAAGCTGGGATCGTATTAAAACATATAGGGATCTCGGGATTTGACCAATTCAAGAGTATAGTCTTTAATTTTTCCAATTAATTAGGCATTTAATTATAAGTATTGTGATTTCCGCATTTTAAGTTTGTTAATAAATAGCTCTAAATATATTTATGTCCTAAGTTAAATTAATTTACCGTTCATTACATACAATAAAAAATAAACACTTAACGTTTTTTAAAATCGCCTTTCATTACGACAATAATCATTACACAAATACAGTATAGTTTATTAGTTTTCCCTCTATATCTAATACAATCCCGGATCCCGGGATTCCCCCCCCCCCACCACCTTAATAACCGCAAGTCCTCCATTTCTAAGAAAAACAATTTAATTTAAGCAAATGAGATGTAGAAGGCGAGCTAAAATTTAATCTGGCTCCTAAATCAAATCAAATTTACTTAAATTAGATGTACCATCATCATGGTCACAGTCCTGTGACTAATTCCAGTTGGCATAAAACTTACAGTCAAAATTTTTAACAATGAGTCAAGGCCTATATTTGGACGTTATGGCATGCAAAAAGAATATACATGTATAGTCAATGCTACGGGTTAAAGAAGTGACCGACAGTCTTTGCTAAATAAAGTTACGACGAATGGCAAATTGAAAAGAAGAAGAAGTAACTATTGATAGATCTCTCTGTACATATTCGGATATCCACGATAATCTTTCCGGCAAAAAATTATTCAAATTACGGAAAAACACGACTAGAACATAGCGCCCTCTGTAATCAAAATGTGACTTATAATTTTGAAATGACATTATGCTTAGTTATATTTTGCTTGTTGCCTGATAACATTTTCCACACTGGCTGATCACTACGTGTATTTTGCTCTTGGGTGCATAACAAATTAACCAAGATAACCATTGGCACAGAATGATGGAATAAACCTTTATGCTAGATTGCACTGTCATTCACTCAACTGAAAATATGAAAAATGCATCAACGATAAACACCAAACAAGTTGTAACTTCCAGCAAGCATGGTATCGTGATGAAAGTGCAAGCATGCATAATGACTGTATCAATAAGCACAATACCAGTGTCGATGAGTAAATTGTAACAGTAAGCAGGCATTGTGTAATTTTTACCTCAATATCATTCCATAGTTTACTTAGCTTAATCCTTTGAATGTCTGAACCGAATTGTAAGGGTTAAACACAGACACTCAAAACATTTTTTAACATTTTTTAGAGATTTGTTTAAACGTAAAGCGATGTTCAAAGTAAAATAAAATGATTCAATTAAGGATCAGTCGAGTACAACCTTTGCAAACATAATCTTAATAAAAATCACACTGCTCTTTTGACCGATTACTATCTTATTTGCCAAAAACAATTTACTGATGTTGGAAACGTGAAAATATAAATAGTACAATCATAACGTTGGGATTCTCCTACAGTTCCCATTATTTTGTATTGATTTTTGTTACGTTCTTATTTATTACATTGTATCAGTTTTCAATGGCCACACATTAACACAGAAGTTTCCACTTTATCGGGCATTTGATGTTTATAATTATGAAATTGTCTTAAGATATAATGCGTTTCTTTCAAGTACGTGTAAATGCTCTTTTTAGAATGTATCAAAAATAAATGTATTATCTGAAAAAAATCTTACGTCATCTTCATCGCAACATATTTAATTTGCACTTGTTATCAGCTGCTTCAATTTTTTTTTGCATTTGCTTTGATCGTTTATCGTTCTGCAGTATATCTTAGATTATATAGATAATCAAATTATTCCATTTCAGTACCTTAAACAATATGCATACACGCAAGGTACAAATAAGAAATAATCAACAGGCTAGAAATAATGTACTTATACTGGATACGGCATGCACACCTTTTAAAAAGACATTTATCAATTTTAAATTATTGAAACAATTATTCTGCAGTATATCATAGTCTTAAGAATGGGACAGTATACACCTTAGCATGCATAGGGCAACGATAATTCTGCATAAGAAATTGAATTGTATAGGGATTTATATATTGAATTATGAAATGTGTCACCATTATTTTATCAGTCTCTACATTATCCATATCCTTTACTATATCTTATTGCAAAGCGTTCTATGTATCCTTGCAGTTAAATAATTAAACCATATGTTATGAGTTGATATTAATTCAGAATCTACAATTGAACTAGCTTGCAATGCTAATCATTATTATTAATAATTTTAAAAGATATTTTCAAAAGTGTATTGAAACACGTCATGATGATTTAATGGTAGTTGTTAAGAATAAGAGTGTTGTCTGCTCACAAACGTAGCTGAGGTTAGAAAACTGTTTTATACTTGCATTATATTGCATGATACATTTCAATATGAAATATATCATAACAGCAAATCGGCAGCAAATAGTGAAAAACTTAACTAGACTGCATAAAATCATACATGGAAAGCTTGTTTGGCAAGGGAAGAAAAAACTATATTAGACATTGTTTTTCTCTAAATGTTATTTGTAATCATTAATAGATCACTTGCTTGAATCTGATTAACTGTCCAATTATCCTTCAATGAAGTAAGGTTGATAACCTCTGAAATAAAGTTGATAATTTTTTACACGGTCTAATGTGTTTTATGGTATCTGATTTGGCAATTCTTTTTGTGTACAGTGAAGCAATTTCGAAAAAAGTCCAGGCAATTATATATGTTGATTAAGAAACAGTTTTCAAAATACAATATTCCGGAAATTGAGCTGTCAAGCTTATCTGCAAGTGTTGATTAATGACCCTATTAATATTGGTAGGTCAGATATCTACGCTGAATCAACTATGTCTATTTTTAAAATGATATAATGATTGACCATAAAGTCAACATTGTTGCTACAGTGCTACAGGGTCGGATTGTGGGAATCAAGGCTTTACAATCACAGTATTGTCAGTAAAATGTTTCATTTATTTTTCTTATGATTAATTTAACAAATTTAATCCGTTCAAGAGCAATATAATACTAGTTTAATTGTTTGGAAGAATGACGACACGTATCATATGACGTCCTGGTATTGTTTACACATAACATCGACAAAACAATATTGAAGAAAAAAACAATTACAAGTTAACATACATTCCGACAACATGTAAAACTAACATTTTATAAGGACTGTAGTCATTTAAGAAATTAAATGTGATTTTCATGTTTGACTTGATTATTCCAACCTGGATATACCTTACAATCCATTTAAATTCAAAATGAAATAAAACGGACACGCGCTGGTCGAACATTATTTCCGTTACTTGATGTAATAACTGACCTGCTGACCTATTTAGGAAGTTCCTTAGTGATATCAGTAATCCTGGTAAACAGCATTAATCGTGATCAAAACTTTAAAACCGTGTTTCCTGTTACAGTTTAATGTCTTTGAACTTCAGTTTATTGTTTTAATACAAGAACTTTTACATTTTCGATTGTATCTCAATTGTTTGATCAATATATGTTTAATGTTTGTCACTGGCTGTCTTTGGTGCAATTGATGCAAAGTGTAGATAATTTAACAAATCATGTGAACGGAGCTGTGCATAAAGTTTTGAAACTGATTTGAGAAAATATGAAAATGGGGTGTATGATTTTCATATTTAGATAAAAATATTGAATATTAACCTTGTAAAATGAATGGCTTATTATCATTCTAAATCAAAACAACTACACGTACGGACTTTACAAAATTAAATAAAATTCATAAATGGTATATTGCAAAAAATGGCACATACCAAACGGGTGATTTAAGTACTCCTGTCAGCACGTACATAGCTTTTGATCCCTTTAGATATCACGTCTTTATGTTTGTCGCAGACGTCTCCTTTAAAAAATTCACGATTGAATTAAATGGACACAATCACTTTCTGCTTTTTTCTAATTTTCTATCGATAAGATTTTATAAACTTTATTTGTTTGATGATTGTAAAAAGCAGAACAATATAAGTAATCAGATAACTGTCGGCAAGGGTGTTGCAAGAGATTTAATCTCGTTTTTACCGGAATATATATAATATAATTTTGTATATGTACATGGAAAAATAGACAAATCCTCCAATCGCTCATTGTCAGAAATGCACACCATTTTGTCTGGAATAATGAACAAAATATTTTTTGTTTGATATATCGTTCATCTGTCATCTCATTTACATTTGGAAATCATTAAATAAGTTTAATCATTTTAATTGCATTCATACTAAGTAGGTTAGGATCGAGAACTTTGTAGTTCTGTGATGACATACACTCTTGTCCTATATTGTGTGATGTTTGATTTAGCTTAAGAATAACTAGGTTGTTTCTTTATAATTGCTATTTTTTAATATTCTTGATATGTCTGATCTGATTGTAAAACAACCCCCCTATGGAGTTTATATTTATTTTTATTTTTTTACTTATATTTGGTTTTTCGTTTGGGAATGGCACAAATTGGCATTATTTTTATCAGTTGAACCGTGTAAAAAGTACGTACATATTGTTTGGATATATACATTAATTTGGATTTTCATTTTAATTGTGTAATTTAAAATGTTATAAAAAAAGACATTGAAGCATGCTTTTCTTCATGAATAAAAAACAATCATTCATTTATTTTCTTTTAGGAAATAGAACACTATTATATATTAAAAGTATTTAATAACATGTAAGTGCAAATATTTTTTATGTATGTATAATTGTATTTAACCAGTAACTTTTAGAACAAGAAATGCGAAAATATGTAAAAATGGACAAAATAATCAAGAAATTGACTTTTTTTCACCCTTCTTAACAACAATTTGACCAAATTCAATTTATATTCGTAATATATTCATAACGCAGTCAACTTCCAAACACTTTGATCAAATTTTTCACATTATTTTCATTTGTTTATACGAACAGATATTAACAGGCTTTCAAGTTTTAACTATCATTATTTACTTCACACACTTACTGGAAAATTGAAAAACGGTCTACTTAAATAAGAAGGGTAAAACAAGAGAAATAGACATCGGTTTGACAAAAATCCATTACTCAAAAGTACAGAGATAGGAAATTTGTTAAAAGGGTGCTGTTCTGTAACAAAAGAACCCTCACACTTCTCACCACAGTACAGTGGCACAAATGTGGCACACGAGTTACTAAGCCGTGGCCATGAGATAGCTAAGTCGTGGCCACGAGATACTATGTCGTGGCCACGAGTTATAAAGTCGTTGGAACGAGATAACTAAGTCGTGGCCACAAGATAATTAACCAATCAGAAAACACTATATATATTATGATTTTTTTAAACTTAACAACTTATTTTTACATGCAACATTAATTTTTGAAAATACTGAAGATATTCACTTTGAACTTGTCTGTAGGATCATATTAGAAAGTCACCTTCAAGGCCCATCGGACATAAATTTTGACTGTAGCACTTTGTTGGGACAATCTTGTGATCGGTCAGTTTGTACATACTCCGGTCTGTAAACCTTGTTTATACGATAACATAGTATCTCGTGGCCACGACTTAGCTATCTCGTGGCCACGACTTACTAACTCGTGGCCACGACATAGTATCTCGTGGCCACGACTTAGCTATCTCGTGGCCACGACTTAGTAACTCGTGGCCACGACATAGTATCTCGTGCGCACGAGATAAATAAAACACTAACATGTCACTTTTGTGCCACCGTACCACAAGGACATACATTTGTTGAAAAACGTGACTAAATGACATAGAATATTCTTTTAAAAGGATGAAGCCACATTGAGAACCAAATGATAATAATGATAACAATTTCGTGTTTCTTAAATACAGGATAAATTTACATTAACACTATGTTATTTATTTCACTTCATAACAGTTACAGAATTTATTTGATCGATTGTATTACAGTACTTAATTGTAACACTTTTTTACAGATGAAATAAAAGTTGTGTCATATAATATAATGTGTATAAAATAATTTGCATATTTAGCTATGCTTATTCAAATATCAAAAGGCATAACAACAATACAGGTACACGCAACATGCTATTTTGTTTTGTTTAGTGTATAACTGTTATTATACAGGAAAGTTATATTCAAATACTTAATAACGTTTTTAGTTTCACAAAAATGGTAATAGCTAATTTCACATATCTTGACGAAATGTGAAGTGTTATTGTTTCTTGCATTACAGCAAAATAACATCAATTAATATTACTGTAGAAATAATGAACGAATGTGCAAATCAGCATAATTATTACGCTTTATTTTTCTTAAAATGTAACTCGAAACTAACTTAAATGAGAATATTAAATTAATGTTACATAATGAGCTTATCTTTTGAAAGTGTGTATAATATTATTAATAAATTAGAAAAGTTAGATAAAAGTTAGTTAAAAAGTTACAAAAGTAACACATTTTGACGTTAATCTTTCAATTTTAAATGTGTGTAAAAGCTTTGCTTGCCTATTTCTTTGTACTTTCTTTGAAAGCCACTTAAGCACTGAGTCTCGTTCCGACCTGCTTCCACTATCACCTGTGAACAATTTAATTTTGAACTCTCATGGTTATTTATCATTATAGTTATATAATACTTTATGTTGTATGGTATAAAAATTGTTTGTACTTTTAACACAATCACAATCTTCAATATCTCATAACTGTCATAACTCTGAAGTTGTTAACCTCCTTTATGTGGTTTATATGCATGAAATCAATACACTAAAGTTATTCCATTTCCGAAATCAACTTTAAATTCCTATGATGCAGCAGTAAAGCAAGATTTAAGCGTCGGATTAATCAATCTGAAATGGCCACTAAAGAGCATAATGGGGAGGCCGGGCATATTTATAGCACTGTCAAATACTTCTACTTCAGAATTGTCTGAGTTATAAGCTATAAAAAGAAGTTTGATCACATTAATAAAAAATAATTTTATTTTGATGACACTACAAACTTTGCTACGAACGTAAGGTAATGGCGTTATCCTTAATAATCAATAATTGCATATGATATCTGTTCTATATGTTATGTTTTTGCTGAACTACAAAACCTCAACACAAGTTTTATTTTTGTTGTGATTGTTTGTGTTAGTCAGTACAAGATAAATCAATGTTGCTTCATAGTGTAAATACCTTTAAGATATACATAGACATATGTAAACACTGACCTATTTAAGGTAACGACATACACGACACAATAAACAGTAATTGCTAAGCGCTGTTGCCAGTCTTGAGATAGTCTTCAAAAGCTATCATAAAATCCATAATTATTTTGTTTTAATAATTCGAAAATCCTCCAAAAATTAATTCAGATATGCATGTTTTCTTTCATCTACATATACTTTTTTTTTTACTTAACACGTTCAATTTCAAAGTATCTATTGTTGTCTGCATCTGATGATTCATTTTATTGAAATGAAAGTATAAAAAGCATCTTATTTAGATGTCTTGTGTAACCAAAAGAATAGTAATGATTGAAACAGCAAAAATGAACAAAGTTAAAATTTATATATCTGAAATGACAGATTCCAAATGCATGTCGGGAAAATGCACCTATATACTTTTTAGGCATATTCAATAAAACATTAAATTGATTCAATGTTGCAGAGAATTACTGAATATTATTAAAGTACTCGTAATGGTAACATTTTGTTTAATATACTAATCAAGTTTTTTTAATTAGATTAGCTTTTGGAAGAAGCAATACATTGTAAATATCACAGTTGATTTAGACTATTCCGTTATTAACGTTCACTAGTTTTCAAAGGTTAAGAGTCACCATGAATTAAAGACTACCAGTCTCATTTGTCTATGTATATGTTTCTAAAACAACAACTATACTTAAACAGCATAAAACTTCATCATGAAATACTCTTCTTGAGGGTCCAAATGACACCATAAGTTTCTATATGAAGTATAACAACATAAAACATGAAACGTCATTTAGAAAAATTATTATAGTGTTCCGATAGCACCATATATAATTTAATCATAATGTAAACATACAAATCTCATAGGGAATATAATAGACCTTAAATATTCACAGTCTTTCTTTATTGATTTACACCTCTTAACACGATGTGTGGTAGGTAAAATAAAAAGGTTAAAATGAAAGCAACACGCTTTACTTTATAAAAATGATATATAACAGTTACAGAAAATAACACATTAGTCATATTAGAATAAGCATGTACACGTTTTTTTTTATTTGCTTACAGTTAAATAAATTAAAAATGCAGTATGTCACATTAAACTTTATTTTTGGAACTTAAATCGACCATTTAAATTATTACAGAAAGCATATCTAGAAAGTAAGATGAAAATATTCTATTTATCTTACTAACACGAAAACTAACTAGTAAGGCCTGTGCTAGTAATGATTGGCTGAAAAATGCCACAATCGAAATACAGTATGAATTAATCAATCTTTATTTATCTTCGTAGCACTCATGTTTTCCAGTATATTTTCATTTAATACGTACCAACAGCAAGGAGAAAATAAAAAGTCACACCGTACATAAGTGCTAGCTTATAATTCATCTATTGATATAAATAATATGCATATATACAGATAAAAACAGAATTAAAGATATCTTGACATTCAGTTATAAATATAATAGAAAACGTTTAGTTTACAAGCAAAGCATTTTCTAACTGATTTACAAATTGTAAGTAAAATAAATTGTGTATAATTTTTTCCACTATACGGTCAGCTGTTCAATGAGGTGACACTCATGAGTAAAACAGTGTAACAGTTGAAGATCGGATGTTTCAGTTATTAAAATACTCTTTAAAGATATAATTAAAAATCCTCTTACAACGAAGTCTTAAAACGTGACACATCCTCGAGTATCTCCATATAAAATTAACAGTATTGAACCTAACACGAAAGTATTAATTTCTAATTCTGGTCAGTTCCGTAACTGAAAACGTCTAGCCAGTAGGTCAAGTAATTCGTACTCTGTGTCATAACTAAGCATTGACGATTAGTCTTGGCACCAGTAAAGAATACATATTACCAAATAACGGTTAAACAGGTTCACCATTGTCGAAAAACATTAGCAAAGAATCTGTCTTTTTTGTGGTGAACGTATTTTCAATCAGGCAAGTAATCGTAAAATTTTAGTTTGTATTTCCTCTTTTACCAATGTTCTGTCAATTCTGCGTTATTTACTGTCGCTTACCTGTTCTCCGACACCTGTGTACTTCATTCTGACATTTTAAGTTCCTGAAATGAAACATTTCATTTGTTGTTGTGTGGATTTTCGTTGTACATCTTACATTCTTTATATGCAGCTATGTTATAAATAGGAATATTAGACTCGTTTTATAACATAGTCATGACTTATACAAAATAATGCACATCATCTTCGTACAATTAATTATGTGTTTCGATATTATGATACGGAATACTTGAACCATAAAAATTATGATTAACGGCAATTTTAACATTGACAACATTCTTACATTTTCTCATCAATTTGTAATGAATTTTTTCTTTCAGAAATGATTGGCAGTTCCATTTCCGGAAATTTGTATATGAAAATGTGTTCCTTATTACAAAAATACTCATTTTCAGACTCTGTTTTATATTTGAATCATAACGTTCTGAATTCAAGACAAGTTATTTTGGTTCAAGAATGCCCCTTTAGACAACATTACCTCCTCATAGAAATAATCAGAAAAAATTTAAAACAAATATTTGTAAAATAGCACTTTAAGATATAGATTTGGCTTAGTGTTTTGGTTTGAGAATTTCAAATAAAATTTTATAATGCTAGATTACTAGTAGTAACCTGGTTTTCATAAAATAAAAATGTTGCTTACAATAATTCTCACCATGAGAGAAAATGATATAAATAAAACTAAAATGTCTGTGTAGAAGAAAAAAAGAAAATAATCATATGATATTTTTTGAGGCGGGCTGGGGATGCAGGGGAGGAAAATGATTGAAATGGTACGATTGAGAACTGTCAGACGGAGGAACTGGTTAGGGTGAGAATAGTCTGTCATTCATCCAAGACATGTGTGTTTCTTTTTCTTTCTGAAAGATAAAAAGTTTTTTCTGAAATGTGAAAACTGTAAATTCATGTAAAAATAGAAATTAGAAAGTGGTAAATGATGATTTACCTTTATATTGCTTTATTCTAGCCCCAATAAACACATTTAAATATAATGTAAGACTGTTATTAATTTGCTTTAGTACTTGTCAGTGTGTGTTTATTTCTTTTTGGCAATTAAATTAATTAAAAGCTTTTTCATCATAATTGTGTCTTTCCCTGTATAGACATGATTTTTCTAAATGTTTTCAATTTTATATAATATAAAATGTCTAGAATAATTGGGAAACTTTTGTTAAATGATTTCTGTTTTGCTTAAAATTTTGACCTTGAAGTTATCTCTGGTTTGATATTAATTATGTGCAGAAATAGTAATACTAAATTCCATAAATTACATATTTCAAAAGCCAATGAAAAAGATATATTTCAGACAATGTGTTGTTTTAATTTCTGATTTTCAGAATTATATTCATGGATATGCATAATAAAATTACTTAAGACATTTATTGCAAAAAGAAATAAAAATATGACTTAGACAAAATGTTGAAAAGCAAATACATCATATTAATCAATAAATGTATAAAACCTTTGAAAACCGGACTTTTGGTCAAGTTCGGACAGGGTCCGGTTTTCGGAGTTTTTACTGTTATGTTAAAAATCAAATATAACTACATGTACATTTACAAGTTGGCTTGTAATACATGTCTGCAAATTCATTTTCACTATTTATCTATATTGTTTGCGTTTCTCGCAAGTTCTATATACTCTATATTGTCTGCATTTTACTATAATTATACTGTTAATAAAAGCTATACATGTCTGCAAAATTTATTTTCACTATATATTTATATTGTCTGCGTTTCTCGCAGGTACTATATACTCTATATCGTGTGCATTTTACTCTAGGTTTATTAGCGGTATAGAACATATAGTGAAATGCAGACAATATAGAGCATATAGTAATTGCAAGAAACGCAGACAATATAGATATATAAAGTCATTTGATATTGTACATATATATATTTTTTAATGATAATTATACTTATATTTTTACATCACATGGTTGTTTTTTTATAATTATAAATGCTTTGTAACATTGTTTTAATAACTATTTAATAATTAATTTGTAGATGGACTCTGTGTAAAAATCAAATAAAAATATGTTCTGTTTTTTAATTTTTTTTTGAAATTTACTTTATTGTCCCCATTAAAATTCTGCTTATTAAAGTTAACAAAACTTATAAAAGACATTTTATCTTAAATTCATAAAAGTTAATACAAATCAAGCATAGTGTGTCAAAAAATCTTTTTAATATTTTTATTTTTTCTTAATTTATATCGTCTTAATAAAAAATCATAAAAAATATTTCTATTCTTAAAAATTCTAATCTATTATCAAATATTTATACCTACAAATCTCTAATATCTTAAACTTTTGATCTTAAACATACAAACCTAAACAGCTGTTAAGTATCTTATTTACACCTTCTTATTCTATATTGTCTGTGTTTTGAGAAAACACTCTATATCATTCTATATTGTCTGCGTTTACTATATATACTATATTGTCTGCATATAAGCGTCTGCGTTTTAGACCGACCCGTGATACTGCGCAGGCGTAAGAACCGTGCGTCTATGAAAATTGTAAGATTTTAGGTTGAACGTACGACCGGGTTGATAAGAAAGTCTTACGATCGAGCGTACGACAATCGTAGATCAAAATCGTACGCTAAGATTTCCAAAATCGTACGATCGTTGATAAGACAGGCCCCTGAGGTCGGAAACCTTATTAGGGAAACATAAATCGATTGTAAACCAAACAACAATATATATAAAATGATAATTCTTCCGATACATTATAACATTCTGAATTATTTCGCTTTCTTGCTCATGTTTGTTATATACTATCTGATCTTACATTCAAACCTACTAAAGCATATAAAATTTATCTTGCCATATAATCTTCAACTGTTTTAAAATTCAACTTTTTTGCTGATTTATAATTCAAACCTTAGCTCTCTGGTATATCGATAGCATCAAAAGCGATAAAGAAACACATTTATCAACGAGCAGACATTAATGGACTACAACGACATGGTTACAACATCCTGTTAAACCTAAATGTAATTGATTTAAGTATTATCCAGACTTATTACCAATTAATTCAAGTTGAAAAACATTAAAATCAGTTTCGTTGACATTAAAAATAATTTCAAAAAACTAAAAACTAAAAAAAAAGTAACAAATTGTATCAAGAAGAGTTTGTCAAGTTTTTTTCAAAAGAATGGAACAATAATCAGTCCTTTCATTATGACATTTATGTTTGCCTTTTTTAAACTTGGATATGACTGAAAAAATCTAGGAAAGACATCACCATGATAGCAGGCTTTATGAGAAAAACAAAACTGGAGAAAAAATCATTCCGTGACTGAATGTAATAACCCGACTGCTGGCCTTTTGGAGAAGTTGTCTAATTGAATTATGGCATAGTGGTATCAGTATTATTGTCTCCGAAACAGCGTACGATCATCAACCGTGTACAAAATTTTTAATCCATGTTTCCTGGTACAGTTTATGTATTTGAACCTTATTTACTCATATAACAAGAGCGTGTGCATTTTATATTCTAAATCAGCGCAGGGTCAAACATGTTGGTTTGTCCGTGACTCTATTGGTGCATTTTTATAAAACATTCATTTTATTACCATTTAATTATTCTGCTCTTCTGTTTAATTCAGTTTTCTAAATCTCTAGCTTTGTTAAATTAAGACGTATTTTTCTCAAGGTACCAGTTAATAATAATTATAATAATAATTTCAAAACAGATCATTTTGAAAAATTGAACAATAAGGTACTTTGCCAAGGTTCACAATTGTAAGAGTATATCGTGTAAACGTTATTAAAAAAAAGACGGTTGTAGACATTTTACCACATTATATGAACAGAACTTTACCTCCTAACTATTTAGACACTTATTTGAGAATACAAACATTACTTGTGATATCTTAAGATAATATTACTTCTATGTTTGTCTCTAACGACTTCTTGCAAATATAACTCATAGCTTTTGGTCTGCTACCCATTCATTTTCTTGTCAAATAATATTGTATTGTAACAGTTAAGATTTTATATGTATAAGTGTTTGTCGATGTGAAAAAGATCATTATAATTAATGGGATAACTTGACAAGGGTGTGAAAAGAAATTTGAACTATCTTTAGTAATCGTGAATGTATAAAATTTAATAGAAAATATAATAAAAATATTGTATGGACAATGTGTAAAATTATCCAATTACTCATTGTCTGAAATGCAATTGTCTGAAATGTTATTGATTAAGAATTATGGTTTAGTTTGTTTCTTATTTTTCTCTCTTTTTTGGCTATATTTTCTATTTTTCATCTCCTGATAATTGTTGTAAAAGTAATGAAAATATTAAATTTACAAATGTGATTAAAGAAGCGGTATATTTATTTTTGTGTTCATGTGCCGTTTATATTACGTCAGGAAGACGTTTTTATTTCATATACTGTGATCATCATAATATCATGATAATGATTATCGAAAACAACTCATTAATGGAGAATTGTTTAAAAACTCGTATTTTTAAGGAATTGCACTACTTTATACAATTTTTTGAACTTGTATAGCTTAACCAGAAATGAAATTATCGTCACAATGACAGTTTCATTTTCAAACTATTGTTGAAATTAGTTGAACGTATTTCTTTTCGGTTGTTACAATGTGTTATTTTATTATTTGCTTTGTCCTGTGTGAAACTATTAAGTTTGTCTAACGAAACGACCTTCCAATGGATGTGCAGGACATTATCAAATTGGAATAATACATCATTTAGTTACACTTGATTCTTTGTTTATTGTTTCAATTCTTTACTAATCTTTGATAAGTAAGCAACATAAATATCTAATTCTAATATGCAATTAACTAATAAACATACTACAATGAAAAATAAAAATAAATGAAAACAAATCCTTTCAAATTCACCAATGGCATGCCAGTGCAATTTTGACTCAATGTCTGAATGTATTTAAGGATCACAACAGTGAAATACAGAGATAATGGATATCATATTTGGCGAAATATTTTTTACATGTTCCTACATAACACGAAAAAATAAATTCAGTATGCTCGTCATTATATCCCGCAAATTTGCCCAATTTTCATTCATATATATTTGTTGTAAACAGACAATGACTAACCTTTTTATTTCAAAGTAAAGTTCGAGGTACGTCGTCGTCTTTTCAAATAATGTGTGCTCACGAATTTATATAATTATATTAAACGAATAGACGGCAATGTAATTTGTATTATAATCTTACTCTTCACAAGAAAACCCATTGTCTGGGGCAGGGACATTTTAAAATCCAAAGCTATAATTTTGATAACTAAAAAGAGGTTTACTGCACATGTTTCATGCTAAATATTTAAGCTCTAGGCATTATGGATCGTAAGAAGAAGATTTTTTTGATTTTTTTTTTCTAATAATACATTTTGTTTGCAATCGCAGCCAGATTTCTGAATGAAATCTATTTTTTGAACACCTTTGGAAGCCCTTTACCCAAGACACAATCCTGCCAACTTTAGTTGAAATTAGACTAACCGTTTATTTTCCGATAAGATATTTTAAAGTTCACTCTATAACATATACACGCATGACCCCTATTGATTTTTGGGTGTCAAAGGTCAAGGTCACATTGACCTCTTAGGTAAAAACGGTTTCCGATCAATAACTAAAGAACCCTAAGGCCTAGGAACTTCAAACTTGGTATGGTGATTTGTCCTGACCAGCAGATGACCCCTATTGATTTTGGGGTTAAGGGGTCAAAGGTCAATGTCACATTGACCTTGTAGGTAAAAACGGTTTCCGATCAATAACTTAAAAACCCTTGGGCCTAGGAACTTTAAACTTTGTATGGTGATTGGTCATGACCAGCAGATGACTCCTATTGATTTTGGGGTCAAGGGGTCAAAGGTCAAGGTCACATTGACCTTGTAAGAAAAAACAGTTTCCGATCAATAATTAAAGAACCCTTAGGCCTAGGAACTTGGTATGGTGATTGGTCATGACCAGTAGATGACTCCTATTGATTTTGGGGTCAAGGGGTCAAAGGTCAAGGTCACATTGACCTTGTAAGCAAAAACAGTTTCCGATCAATAATTAAAGAACCCTTAGGCCTAGGAACTTCAAACTTGGTATGGTGATTGGTCATGACCAGCAGATGACCCCTATTGATTTTGGGGTTAAAGGGTTAAAGGTCGAGGTCACATTGACCTTGTAGGTAAAAACGGTTTCCGATCAATAACTAAAGAACCCTTAGGCCTAGGGACTCCAAACTTGGTATGTTGATTGGTCATAATCAGTAAATGACCCCTATTAATTTTGGGGTCAAGGGATCAAAGGTCAAGGTCACATTGACCTCTTAGGTAAAAACGGTTTCCGATCAATAACTAAATAATCCTTAGGCCTAGGGACTCCAAACTTGGTATGGTAATTGGTCATGATCAGTTAATGACCCCTATTGATTTTAGGGTCAAGGGGTCAAAGGTTAAGGTCACAATGACCTCTTAGGTAAAAACGGTTTCCGATCAATAACTAAGGAAACCTTAGGCCTAGGAACTTAAAACTTGGTATGGTGATTGGGCATGACCAGTAGATGACCCCTATTGATTTTGGGGTTAAGGGGTCAAAGGTCAAGGTCACATTGACCTCTTAGGTAAAAACGGTTTCCGATCAATAACTTAAAAACCCTTAGGCCTAGGAGCTTAAAACTTGGTATGGTGATTGGTCATGACCAGCAGATGACTCCTATTGATTTTGGGGACAAGGGGTCAAAGGTCAAGGTCACATTGACCTTGTAGGTAAAAACGGTTTCCGATCAATTAACTAAAAACGCTTAGGCCTAAGAACTTCAAACTTTATATGATGATTGGTCGTGACCAGCAGATGACCCCTATTGAATTTTGGGTCAAGGGGTCAAAGGGTTAAAGGTCACATTGACCTTGTAAGTAAAAACGGTTTCTGATCAATAACTAAGGAACGCTTAGGCCTAGGAACTTTAAACTTGGTACGGTGATTGGTCATGACCAGCAGATGACCCCTATTGATTTTGGGGTCAAGGGGTCAAAGGTCAAGGTCACATTGACCTTGTAGGTAAAAACGGTTTCCGATCAATAACTAATGAACGCTTAGGCCTAGAAACTTTAAACTTGGTATGATGATTGGTCATGGCCAGCAGATGACCCCTATTGATTTTTGGGTCAAGGGGTCTAAGGTCAAGGTCACATTGACCTTAGGCAAGGTCACATTGACCTTGTAGGTAAAAATGGTTTCCGATCAATAACTAAAGAAGGCTTAGGCCTAGGAACTTCAAACTTGGTATGATGATTGGTCATGACCAGTAGATGACCCCTATTGATTTTGGGGTCAAGGGGTCAATGTCATATTGACCTTGTACTTAATGACGGTTTCTGACCAATAACTCAACAACTCAAGTTGCCTTGGTTGATATTTTTATATTTAACTAAAAATGCTTTTTGTATACACATTTGAAGGTCTTACCGGTATGTAATATAACAACTTGGCTGTCATTAATGAGGCCTACATGATTCATTAAATTTGTGCATATGTTATTTGGTAAGATTTGTAATAACTTAAATTGCTGCACACAACCTATGGAGTCACAATAATCATTACCTTGTGACTAGTCATGACCAGTAGATACTAGATAACCCTTATTAATTGTTTGTTCACTGGGTCAGAAGTCATGCATAATAACATGATCACATGACTAATTGGCTGCCGATAGGGGGCATACATGTTTTACAAACATATCTAGTTATTTTAGGGTTGATATTTTTGGAAACTTCATGGAGGTATTTTTTCACCTCTATGACTTCAAAATTTCTCTTTAAACATGCAACATATAATTTTTGAGTTAAGTTTATTTCCTTTTTTGTGGCCTAAATGTTGCGCTGCATTTTTTTTCCTGCAATACATATGAAATTGCTTTTAGGTTTGACATTTTTGGAAATTTCATGAAGATAATTTTACATCTCTATGACTTCAAAATTTCACTTGCAATTTTTGAGTTGAATATTTTCTTTTTATGTGGCTTATATATAACTTGCTGTATTTTTTTTCTGCAAAACATATAAACATATTTAAGGGTTGACATTTTTGGCAACTTCATAGAGGTAATTTTTTCACCTCTATGACTTCAAATTTATCTTTAAACATGCAACATATAAGTATGCCCCCCTTCGAAGAAGAGGGGTATATTGTTTTGCTAATGTCGGTCTGTCTATCTGTCGGTAGACCACATAGTTTCCTTTAATCATCTTAAAAACTATTTATCACAGTCTTCATATTTCACATAGTGATTATCATAACGAGTAAATAACCACAGTTCATTTTTAGGTCACTAGGTCAAAGGTCAAGGTCACAGGGGCCTTGAATAGTTGTATGTTTTTAACTTATTATCTTGGTTACTATTTATCGCAACGTCTTCATATTTCACATATTGATTGGTCATAACTAGTAGATTCATAACTAGTAGATGACCCCTATTGATTCTTGGTTCACCGGGTCAAAGGTCAAGGTCACAGGGGCCATACATGTTTCAATACTTTCCGCTCACTATCTTGGTTACTATTCATCACAAAGTCTTCATAATTATCTCACATATTGATTGGTTATAACTAGTAGATATTCCCTGTTTATTTTGGGGTCACCAGGTCAAAGGTCAAGGTCACAGGGTCCTGTGATTTCAGCTCATTATCTTGAAAGCTAATTATCACAAAGTCTTCGTATTTCACATAGTGATTATCATAACGAGTAGATGACCCCTATTGATTTAAGGGTAACTAGTTCAAAGGTCAAGGTCACAGGGGCCTTAAATGTCAGAATGGTTTCCTCTTATTGTCTTGAAAACTATGCATCACAAAGTCTTCATATTTCACATACTGATTGGACATAACAAATAAGTGACCCGTGTTGACTAGGTCACTAGTTCAAAGGTCAAGGTCACAGGGACCTTAAATGTGAGAATGGTTTTTGCTCATTGTCTTTAAAAACTATTTGTCACAAAGTCTTCATATTTTTCTTTTTTCCATAACTGAACACTTCCATGTACCCATTTATGGCAAGTTTCTATAGCAAAATAACCTATAATGTGAGTCAAGGGCTAGAAAGGGGGCATATGTGTCGTTTGACATTTCTTGTTTAATTTATGGCCTTATTATCGATATTCTTGTTCCGTGTTATTAGTTTATAGAAATTAATTATATGTTCAGTCTCTAAACATAGTAACATAAAATAATTATCAATATATGAATGTATTATAAACTTAATGCACCAATATCGCGTTTGAAACCAAGGGACCATACTATACAAAACTTTTGAATTGAAGAATCTTCTTAGAATTTACATTCTAAATTCAGAGGACTGTTCTTAGAAAATAAATGGAGCTGAATTTTGCTTAAGCAAAACAATATTCAAGAACATAAGTTTGAAAGTCAAACACCTTTCCTGTTTAAATAGTGAAAACAATTTGCAAAATGTAATATACTTAATTTCATAAATGAGATATGATTCGCATTTAACTTCACATAAGATATGTTCTCAATATAATAAAAGTCAATAATGAAAAATAACTGGAAGAAAAACCTGCAACAATAATGCTGAAAATGAGCATTGTTTTAAATATCTATCACCAAATCGGTCATGAATGTTAGTTTATAACTTTTTCTACATGCTATCACTATTCTAAAAGAATGAAATAAATGTACAGCTTATTTAAACGATTTCAACGATCAATCAAATTTAGCATTTTCTATTTTATAACTAAGTATAATTCATGCTTTTACATTTTAAAGTACAAAAACATTTTTTTTTGTCAAATTTGAAATGTAGAAAAAGTGTAAGTGTAATAAAATACTGGCTTAAAAGTATACAGCTTGAAGATGTAAAATAATTATGTTAATCCCAAAATATTTCAAAGCATAAATCTGAATTGTTCTCATTTAAACAATACTCTGAAGTTATTTCATTTCCAAAATGAACTTAAAAATTTTAAAACACTGATGTAGCAGTAAAGTAGAGAAAATAAGAATCCCTAAAGAAAGTCCAAAACGGCAACATTGAAAATGTTGCAGTAAAGACAAGAATTAAGCGTACGATGAAACTGAAAGTCTGAAAGTGCCATTAAAGAGTATAACGGTAAAGTATGATATATTTATAGCAGCGTCTAGTACTTCGTAAGAAATTGCTGTATTCAGGGTTGTATTGATTATAATGACAAAAAAGACGTTTGAGCAAATTTGTGACAGTTTTATCTTTAACTTATGACTTGTTTTCACAACGAGTGCACAGTAAGTAATGGAACACGAGTTTTTTTATCTTGCGTTTGTAAGTTTCCTTTCAAAATGTATGCAAGCTGATAATGAAATTCACAGGAGTAGTTATTTAAAGCATATTTGATTAAACTCGTCATAAATAAGTTCCATGAATTCTAAAAGTGTGTCAACAATATTGTGTACAATAGTGTGCCTTGCGTAACATACATTTTCATACCTTGTTTAGATGACAAAACAAAACTCCACTACAAACAGTAGTTGAAGATGTTTTCATTAATTATAAATAGTTACATTTCATTAACATTATTAATCGTATTGATGTACCTTTTGAATGAATTGAAAAATTGGTATTACGTTGAATTACTAAACTAACTAAAAGATAAGTCGAGACAAAACACGTTCATGTTTTGATGTTTCAGCGTTGTGTTAGACATTTGAAGCTGTACACTGGATTTAATGTTAAGCGATTAATATGGTATCGTAATATGCAACATTTTAGTGCACTAGTTCCAACGGTTAAGCTGTATTTTTAAATATTGAAAAAATAGTCGACCAGCGACAGATGTTTTCGAACACGTTTCTTAAACAACTTGCTCACATAAAGCTTCACCTAGTGTTCAAAATAACACCATATATCATTTTACCATAATGTGAACAAACAAAGTATTTTGCAAGATTAGTAATGTCAAATCTCATTTAGAATATAATACAGACTTAAATACTCATAGGCTTATTCTACTGATTTACGCTTCCTCAACACGATTTTGTGGTTAATCAAATAGATTGCCCAAAAAAGTAACAATCGTGTTTGGTTATACAAAGGATATTTATAACATGATCCTAAAATCATACTAAGTAAGGTTTTTTATATGTAAAAGTTATAATATATCATAGCAACCATAGCAATAAAATAGAGTTTTTGAAAGTTATATTGTAAATTTGACTTTTAAACAGAAATCATATCTACAAAAACATAAAGTATCTGTTATCTATATTATTCGATGCACTGTAAGTTTCTTAAAAACTGATAACTGTCGTGATAATGTAGTATATAACCATAGAAATATGAATCGGGCTAACATACAGTTTTAGTTATATATTCATACGTGATAGACTGATGGAGAAAAAGATTATACAAAAGCAGACCAGACAATAATGCCAGGCTATAATTTATCTTGCTTAAATTTTATGTCTTTAGATAAAACAATAACAGTTACAGGCGTCTTAATATTCAGTTTTGAAATACATGTAGAAAACGTATGTTGTGGACCTGTGAGAGGCTAAATTGACCCAAGGTCGATCATAAGGTAACGTGTAACTAACTTTTAAAAATTATTTGACTCTATCTCAATCAAATTAGAAGTTGCAGCACTTTGAAATCAATTTTGATGGGAAAAAAATCAACACAAAATAGTGATTTTTGGCAATTTTGAGGTGTCCCCTCGTTGCCATGGTAACAGAAAATTTAGGACTGAGCATGTTGTTACAACGGCTATGGTCCTGCCAACATTTGTGCCAAGTGTGCTTAGTATTGAAGCATTTTTGTTTCATAGATTTATGGCAATTTGAACTTGTAACGGAAGACTTTTCAATTAAAGCCATTTTTCACAAAATGCTCCTGCAGTAATGGGTTAATTGTCTCTGAAATAGGAGCAGCTGTTTAATGTGCTAACATTGATAGGGGAAGGGAAATGTTGTAGATATGATGGTTCAGTAATTAAAACTATTCTTTGAAGACAGAAATGAAAACATCATATTTTATACAGTGTCTCTTTTAAATGAAGCTGAATATAGTATTGGTCAAATTACTTGTAATGAGCATAACAGCTAACTGCCTACGTTCAACCATAGGCCTTATGATTTCTCTAGGCAATATAAAATTAATTTAATAACAAATTATTAATAAATCAATTATGTGTTCTCATATTTCCAAATTATTGTGTCGATTATTCACCGCAGGGAAAGATGGAGAAAGTTCTTGATTTTTGTGTGATTTGAAGTCAATCGTATGGGCGTAAAGCATAGAACACATTAAATAATTTCAAGAACTCCCTTTTACTTTTTATTATATTGATAATAAGTGAATCCTAATAAAACAAGAGCGATCAGTAATCACATGTGTCGCCTCATGATGGCCAAATTCATGTTGGGACAAATTTTGTGACAGACGGACAGACAGATAGACAGTGCACTAGACTTGGTACTGATCATTCCTGTAAAGTTTGGATAAAATTGCACCAGTAGTTTATGAGGAGTAGTCCGGACAAGCTTTTGCGTATCTGGCAACACACAGAAAAAAACACCTTTTAATCAAAGGGCCATAACTCAGCCAAAAATCATTCAACCGGAAAACCCGTGCAATATGCGCAAGAACTTGAGCTACAGATCAATCCTGTAAAGTTTCATAGAAATTGCATTAGTGGTATAAGAGAAGTAGTCCAGACAAACTTTAAAATTAAAAATTATTAAAGGGCCATAACTCTGCCAAAAATCATTGAACCGGAAAATGCTGACAATATGCACAACTAGACTTGGTACTGATCATTCCTGTAAAGTTTGGATGAAATTGCACCAGTAGTTTATGGGGAGTAGTCCGGACAAGTTTTGTGACGGACGGACGGACAGACAGACAGACAGACAGACGGACAGACAGACGACGGAGAAGTGATCCCTATATGTCGCCACTACTCCGTAGAGGCGACACAATAATACTGCTTTTAACGTATGCTTTAGTAATTTAAAAACAACATCATCAACACCAACACCAACAAAAATAACGAAATAAAAATTCAGTCATAAGTACATAAATAAGGACAACATACAACATGTATAATGAAAGAAATGTATTAAAGTTAATCAAATGATAAAATGATAATCTATTTAATAATATATTATTAAATATTTTAATTGTTTTGTATTTCAAAGGATTTGTTACTATGCGTATGTATAAGTTTCTATTTATTGAAATGGCGGATTGACATAAATGCAATATTCATTGATAAAATAGAGAAAAATAATAATTAAGGGGTATCAATTAATACAGATCATCAATACCGGATAAATTTGAACACAGCAATCAAAACACCCTTTGTTTTGTTTATAGAAATATCAGGGAAACTATTGCTTTTTAATTGTATTTGAGATAGTTGAAATGAATGCAGATGGAAACAATTTTGAGGGTCACAGTGATTGATAAAGTATTTACAAATACTTGCTGATATGAAAAGTCATTAATTTAACAAATGATTTTAAAAAATTTTCGTCTATGATTTCGGGCTACGCTCGTTTGAAGGCTAAATCATTAACTTATAAAAAATGGATTGAAAACACATATTCTCAGATGCTAGAATTTTTGTTTACTTATTGGAAAGTTTTTTTTAAAATAAACTTATAAATTATTTTGACACTTCACCAAGACGCCAAACTATAGAAACTATAAATCGGAATGTTACACCAGTTACAATTAAAAAATAAAATATACTGCAAATAGTACCTTCTAAATTGCCTATAGATTGCGACGATTTAGTTTTACTCATTGGTTTAGTTCAGTTGTAAAAATGTTATTTTATCCCTAAATAGTCAATTAATTTGAAGAGTAGGTTACAAAACTTTTTTTTTATTATTTAAGTCTGACGCTCCTGTTTTTCTTTTTAGCAAGTGTTTCGCAAATGACCAATACAGTACAGGAATTTGACAGGCTTTTAATTTTGTTACCGTCACTTAGATAAAATTATTATCTATAACTTACATATAAAGTTTTACTTTAGCCCTCCAAGAAGCGACACTTTACCTATTAATTATTAAATTGACAATGACGGTACTTTTAAAGGTAAACATTAGTTTTGAATGTGGTTAAGAGTAGAAAAATACACTTAAAATTGCAGAATATAATATATTTTAAGATTATCATTAGCTTGTTAAATATATAGAAATATTCAAATCTTTTAAGGGCGACCTGTTTTCAAAAATAATGATGGGATAATACAATCATCATTGAAATTGTTCGAACACTGTCCGATTCCAAAATGAAAAGTAATTCTTCACTTACATTCAATCTTCGTTTATGTCTTTATTTTTTTTGATAAAAAGTTAATATAAAACAACAAATCAAAAAGCAACTTCTTCCTACAACAACAGGACTGTGTGTCCTTGTATTTCATGTTCTATTATGCCCATAGCTTTTTATTCTTTTTATTAGGACATGATATACGTCAAAATCGTTATGAATGCTAGTATATTAATTTTTATATTTTAAATATTCATTGGGAAAAATCAAGTATCATGGTAAAAATGTAGCTAGTTGACATTGGTTTTCTGATATATTTTTATACATGTATCAAGCTACTTTTATTTACTACCGATATAGTTTCCTAGTTTTTAGTGATCAGTTGTAATGTATGTAATTACCCTTGGTAGAACAGCTGGATAAAACATCAAACGCTAAATAAATAAAACTTATACTTCAAACGTATGACGACTAATATCTTGTTTTCACTGACAAATTTTGTTAAACAGCTCTTCAAATATGCAAATACCGGAATACATATGACAGCGAAAAAAACAGTTTTAAACACCACTTCAAATTAAATATATTTCAACTTTTTAATTCTACAAAGAAGTAGATTGATATATTAAAAATTAAATGTTGCAGGCGCAAAATGTTACCAAATAACTCCCAAAAAATCGTTGTTACTTGTGAATAAAAATGTAGAAGTATGTTAGATTCGATAATCAAGTTTATCATGAAATGTCTAAGTAGAAGCCACTTTAATGGCAAACAAGACAGGACAATCAGTCTGAACAATGTCAGCTCCTGACCGTCTCTTTATTTATCAGCTTTGTACCATTAATAAACACATTCTGACAATGTGGTTTGCTAGAAGTTGCCAACACCGTTTTTAAAATTATACAAGAAAACAGCAATGTCTTTTCTGTCAAAAACATCATAAACAGCATAAATATACCGTTTGGTGCGTGATTAAAAATGTAATTATTACAGAATTCGACTGGTTTCAATATAATATCTAAAAGTTGTTTTATGTTTAATGCAATTTAGACGTTTAAAGTACAGTTTTAAGAATGGTCGAGATAATGAGACAAATTAACAACGTACAGTTGAGTTGCCTTTTATACAAAATAATCATATTCTATTTGCTCTATATTTCTTAGAATAACAAAGATTTATTAAATGTTTAATATTGTCTAAACCATACATTGACATTATCTGAAGTTTATTTTTTTATAAAATAAACCCATAATATTAGTCTTATTTAAGTTGGTTGCGGTTGGTTATAAAAATGTTGTGAAAGTACATAATATACATGTATATATCAGTAAAATTATATGCAAAATGCTAAAAGAAAACCGAAATTCTTCTTTCTGTGATGGTTTAAGATATGATGTCATTTTATATTGTTCACGTGATTAGCAATAATAATAAAGAAAAATAAGTCCACGTCTTATAATCATCGTCTCTCTTTTCCGTATTAAATTTTGAAGGATTAAATGAGGATCTGGATTAAGAATTAAGAGTTCCCTCACTGTGATTACTAAAGATATTGTAACATTATTAAATCAACGTGTATTGATTTCCCATCACACTTCCATTAGGTGATGACAGCAATGTCCATAATGCGCTGGATGCGAGCTTTTTTTGTTAATAATTTTTTAATATTTTTTCATGTTTCTGCATCATATATCTCGTATTTGTTGCTTTTGATAATATTTTATTCCATTAATCCTTAATATTTGATTTTGTATTTGATTTAAGCTTAGAGGCAGTTTAAAATTGCATCAGACCGGGCTTGTTTAACTTTAGTTAAGTTATATTTATATGTTAACATAACAACACATATTATGAGACAAAATATCGGAAAGAGAAGTAATATCAATATATTAATTTGTTAGAGCTGTAGTTTGATCCACGTTTTGTTTTAGATAATTGCAGTATTGTTGAATTATTTCATTGTTTTTCCCCCAAACAAACCATATCTTAGTACGAAAAAGTATTTTCATTTTCCTAGTCTTATTTTCAGAGAACATCGTGTTTAAATTTGTCGACTTTTGAAAAAAAAATCTTATGTCTTAAATAATGATCTTTATGTAGAGGAGGGATACCTTCTTAATGCTAAAGATTTCTGTTACAATCTAAAATGTAACAAGCCAAAACAACATCAATTATTGTTCGACTGTGAGAGATTATAATTATGATTTTTCCCAGTTTTATTCAGTCAAAGAAGTACAATGTCAGAAATTTAGGCGCACCATTCGTATGTTCCGCAAAAGATGTAATTTAAAATATATTAATATATTCTTTGAACCAATTTGTTATAATATGGTACAGATTTTGTTTTCCGATGTTATGTGTTAAAATGCTTCCATGCATAATTAATGAATGCATTCACGAAAAAAGACATTCAATATGCAAAATAATCACATTTAAATGACACCGTATATTTATTGAAATGGAAAAAAGAAATTCAGGAAATAACCGCACATGTTAAGACATCGTATCAGTTCTACCGTTTCACATTTTTAAAATTGAATAAACGCTCTTTGAAAATATTTATAATGGATTATTTTATTTGTCCATCACTTCTTTATTTCGAATATATAACTCGATACTTCTGGGATGAGTGTGCGGAAGCTATACAGTTTACGGTTAAGTTGATGTAAGTTAGCTTACATTGCTTGTCGACATTCGCATTTACTAGTTTAATTTAAAAAATAGTTTATTGGAGACCAGTCACAACATGATCTATACAGTGTCGTTGTAACTTAAAAATAGGCAACAACAGAATCACTTGTGACAGAAAAAATCATGAATTATACACAATAATAGAATTTGATTACAAAAACATATTGAATAAAGAGGTTTTTTCTTTTATCTCTTTAATTACATCAATCATAATGTTAACATTTCATTTCACACAGGGCATCATAAATCATGTTTTATTTTTCGCGTGGCAGGAGTAATGCACTTACCTGATAAGCACCACTAATTAGATATTCCAATGACTTTTTTTCTAGTACATGAATCCTGCATTTGTCTCTCGAAAGTATTGTTTACAGATGACAGAATTAATCACGATAGGAAAGAATTAGAACAAAGAAATCATGTCCGCCGACTGCACTAACAATTACTCAGAGTGTAATGATTATTTCAAATTTACACGTCCAACATTGAATCATAGGAGACATATACATTACTTTATTTATTATTTATTGTTTTCCTTTGTTGAGACGTTACTTTGTAAAACCATTTTCCACAACATAAACATGAATGTATCATTATTCTATTACAAGCATTTAAAATACATTAACATACCATGTGGACGTAATAGTGAATTCAGATCCAAATAATCTGACAGACATGGAAGCATTAAGGGTTAACCGTAACAATTCATATTCTGAATCTATATATCGGAAAGAGAAATAATATAATATTTAATAGTTAAAGTTGTAAGAGCTTTAGTTTGATTCATGTTTTGTTTTAGATAATTGTCATATTGTTGAATTATTTCATTGTTTTTTCCCAAACAAATTATGTCTAAGGACAAAATAGTATATTCATTTTTCTAGTCATATTTTCAGGAAACATCATGTTTGAAATTTGTTGACTATGGAAATATTTTATGTTTTATGTCTCAGATAATGATCTTCATGTTGGGGGAGGAGATAACTTCCTAATGCTTAAGATTTATGTTACAATCTAAAAGGGAACATGCCATACAACAACTAATTAATTATTAATAAACTGTAAGAGATTATGAAAATACTATCATGACATTTTTTCCATTTTATTCGGCTAATGAAATACAATGTAAGAAGTTTAGGCGCATCATTCGTATGTTCCGCAAAAGAAGTAATTCAAAATATAATAATATATTCTTGAACCAATTTGTTTTAATATGATACAGATTTTGTTTTCCGATGTTATTTGTGTTTAAATGCTTCCATGCATAATCAATGAATGCATTCACGAAAACAGACATTCAATATGCAAAATAATCACATTTAAATGGCACTGTATATTTATTGAAATTGAAAAAAGAAATTCAGAAAATTGTCGCACATGTTAAGATATTGTATCAGTTCTACTGTTTCACGTTTTCAAAATTAAATAAACGCTCTTTGAAAATATTTATTATGCTTTATTTTATTGAACATATAAATGGACGTAAAACATTCTATTAAATAACGTTTTCATTCAAAATCCTTGTTCGTGTTGTAATGGTGCAAGAGGTTATTAAACTTGATTTTTAACACTTAGCTTTTTAGTTGTTGCCAAAACATAAAAAAGGGATATTTTTCTGACAAGATGCCTTAAACAGAAAGTGGCATTCTGCATGTATACGGTAACTATGTTTAATTCGTTTAAAGTTCCTTTTTATTCTATTCTGATCTCATTAGAAACATCACCAACTAAAAATTGGAAACCAGTTTAGAACATGATTAGATTTAGTGAGAACAATAACCCTTCCTTGCAATTTGAACATGCATACAGAAGTGCATGCAGTACATTTATTTCAACTAAAAGTACTTAAACCTAAAGTTTAAATGTCCCAGAAAAAGGTTATTATTCATTTTATTCAAAATTATATAAATTAAGTTCGATATTTGATGCGACATTAGCCCAGCCTTATCTTGTTAAGTGACATGTAATTTTTATCAACTAAGATATTAATGAATCTTGACTCAGTTCTATTAAATTTAATTTCGAATAAATATCTAAATAAATATCTTGAGTAATGCTTTCAAGTTAGAGACAATAATTTCAAGGTCAGAATAAAGAATACGTTGACAAGGTCCTGGCGACCACTTAATAACAGTTACTGTCATCCACATATTCCAGCAGAGGATATCAAAATGTATCCTACGATTGTTCATGTTGTCAGATTAAAACAATTGAGCAGTAAAAAAACAATAAGTACTTGTTCCGCAGAATGAGTGATTAGCCTTTCCAGTCTGGCTAAGTGAATTTTAGGTTTAGACATAAAATATTTTACACACAGATGTGTTCTTTTAATTGCGCTATAATTACAAAACATATGTTGTTATTCCTAA
Organism: Ruditapes philippinarum; assembly: GCF_026571515.1. Lineage (NCBI taxonomy): Eukaryota > Metazoa > Mollusca > Bivalvia > Venerida > Veneridae > Ruditapes > Ruditapes philippinarum. The sequence goes on along the minus strand of NW_026854501.1, from coordinate 103,940 downwards.
AATTGAAACAAAAGCAGAAATTTTAAGTAGAACATGAACGGAAATGTTTTTACCATTATAATTATAAACTGTATATAATTATAATAATTATTGTTTATTCCATGTTGCAATTATAGCAAAATTAATTATGATTAAGATTTATTTCAAAGCAACTTGATGGATGAAAATATTATAGGCCTGGCAAAAATACACCCTACTCCAAACTATTGTGACCTTTGGTCTCCAAGTGTGACCTTCACCTTAGATGTAGTGGTCTTGTGCAGGTGGTGCAGGTATTTTTATACCAAAAGTACTTCTGTCTAAAGTAAACTGATTATTTTACAGTAAAAAAAGTGATCAACATACAAATAAAAACGCAATATTAAATTATTTTCGTTTGTGATCAAAGAAAACAAAACCTTTATCTTGAAACATTTTATGTACAATTATTTCATGTTCGAATAATGCTTTGAAACTAGGAAAATGGCTAATTATTTAAAAGCTAGATGAAGGATTGGTGGACAAGTTAAGTCTATAACTTCATAACTGTCAACGACGTTTTTCTTGCAGAACACTTTTCCGTGTATGGCGGTCTAGCAGTTCAGTAATCTGATAAACAAAAACAATTGAGATTTGTCCCGCAAACTAAATAATACAAAGTGTGTGGGGTTATTTTGGAAAAAGACATTAGCCAAGTTTGATCTTATTTGAGTACATAAATAATATTTCAAATCTTTTCTCTAAAATAACATTTATTATGAAATCAAATTTAAATTCAAGTAATAGATTCAACCTAGAAAAAGGAGTACATATTTTAAAAATAGAAATAGTATGGGTTGACAAGTGACAATTTTCCACGTATTAACTGTCAACGACATATTCCCACAGGGAACATCAACCAATGACCAGCGATTGTTCATGCTGTCAATTTATACCAATCTAGCAGTCCAAGATTCTGAAAAAAATGACTATTATAATTTGCCACAAAAAATGTATTTTTAGTCTTTGCAATGTGTATTTGATATTTAAGGATTATAATTTGAACAGTGAGCGATTACATTGTCACTGAAGGTTACACAACCTATGTTAAAATTTCAGAGACATAATTGAAACCAAATAAAGATAATAATTATAATAAAAAGTATAATAAACATATGCACGTGAACGTTTGCGACTTTGGTCAGAAAAGAACCTACATCACATTATATTATTATTAGGTTATTCCATGTTGCTCACTGAGCCATCATTTGCAAACATTTGCAACTTTATATGTACACATGCGACCAGTGCAGACCAAGATCAACTGCCCGGTGATGATCTGCTTTTTTATATTTTTAGCAAAACACATTGATGTCCGGAGTGTAGCTAAAAACATTTGAGATCTCAACTTGGAAATCTGTGTAGTAGGTAGGCATTTTTTTTATCGAAAAGGGGTGTAGTGCATAATCATGATACTTCAATATCTCTTCCTATCAATGTCTTTTTAGTTATATTCCTTTGTTAGTTTTCATTTTAAATTTATTTTTTGTCCGGAGCATATCATGAATGGTATTGTTTTTGAAGTTTCTACTTAAACCTTCATAGGTTGATAATTTTTTATAACAGAGGAGTGCAGTGCTCAAATATGACATATGTCCCTTTAATAATTATTGAGTTTTTTGTTCTTTGTAACGATCATCATTTGAAAGTGCTTGGAATGTCAACTTTTTACTTTGTAGGTGGATAGATCTCATTGGGATTGAGTTTAATGCACATAAATATCAACTCTTTACTTCATTCTTGATACGTAATTGTCCTTTGTTTCTTTAGTTACACATTTTTACAAACCATAATGAATAAGGCTGTAGTAATACTGCGTGTAATCCGGGACTTCGTTAGATCATAGATCATAGTAAGAAGACACGCAGTTGATATAAAAAAACTAATATCCACATCATAATGTTGTAAATACTTCTTTTTCGTTAGTCAAACTTAATTTGCATGTTTTATTATTAAATTTTGTTCAGGTGATTACTTTAAAGGTTTGAGAGATATCAGCAGCGTGAAACGTCCTTGCTGAATAGCTTTCATATGCAAACTTCGTGCTTTTTTGGTGATAAGACTTAGTATTTTGTTCTTCACAAATTAAAAAAAATGAAACCTTAACAAAAGTATAACCATGATAGGCTTTAAAATGATTTTGTTTTATGGACTTCTTAAGGTATAAACAGATTTTAAATACAATTTTGAAAATGCTTTATCTTCACAAAAAGCAAACAAACAGGACAAAAATGCCAATAATGTGGGAAACCAAAGTTACATATAAAACAACAAAAACAAAGGAAAGAAAAACTTAGTGTAACCAGGATTTACGCTAGGTTTAAAACTTGCTACAATTAAACATGCCCGCTCGGGGTATAACTGAGAATAACTAAGTATTGTTTGCTATTCGCAAATTATGTAAGTGTTCATGAAAAGGGCGAACATTAATTACAAAAGCAAAAAATGAAAATTCTAAATACATGATGTTCTTTAAAAATCTTTAATTTGTAAAAAAGATAAATACTTCAGAAAATAATGTTTTTAAAACCATGATCTGTTAAAAACATAAGTTGCTTGTTCAAAATATTTGCCGACAGAATTTGTGCCATTTTATAAATGCACAAAATTAAACCTCAAATATTTGTATATAACACCGTGAAATATTATAAAATCTTTACATTATACGATGAAATAAATTGATTTTCTTTGTAAAATCAATTTCTATTTTGTTCAATGGTGTCATTGAACAATGCATTAGTTTTTAGTATTTTCTCTATCGATGTAACATTTCTGTCAGTAAAGGAGAAAGACATATATTGCTGTCGTACTGAATAAAGGATCTATTTAAGCACATTCCTGGGTTGTTTCCAAAAATCTCAAAATGCATTTGGTTTAATGGGAACCGTTCCAAGATAGTTTGATCGAACCATGATACAAACCAATTTTCACATTCATCTCTGACGCGTAATCGGATCTGTTGAAAACAAAACTAATATCATAGCTTGGTGTCTTTTTCTTTGTTTGGGAATTGGAGATAACTGAAGTTGACAAAGAACCTTTCAGGATTATGCTAATTTAAAACATTTGAATTCTGATTATTTCTCTCTTTATGTGTTTGAGAATTATTCACGTCAACGGCTAAATTAAGGTCTCTGATATGATGTTTTTGTTCTAAGATTAAAAGTTTGACGTTCTCTTCTCTTTTAAAAAGTGTTATTTTGCTAAACAAATGTCTTCCTTTCTTTCTTTCTTTCTTCTTTCTTTCTTTCTTTGTTTTTCTTTTTTCTTTCTTTCTTTCTTTCTTTTTCTTCTTTCTTTCTTTCTTTCTTTCTTTCTCTTTCTTTCTTTCTTTCGTTCTTTCTTCTTATTCTTCTTCTTCTTCTTATTATTATTATTATCATGTTTATTATTGTTATAATTTGCTGCATTTCTAATTAACTCTGATTATATTTAAAATAAAAAGTCATTTTAACATGAATTATACAGTACTTACATGTTTTGAAGTATCTAAAGGCAATAAAAAGCTACATTTTGGCTATCTTAGATTGATAGAATGCTGAATATATGCATTGTAATTTAACTCGTACCAATCTGAAAGTATCCGGCGTGACTAAGAGCATTTTACTAGCCATCCTGAAAACAAACGGCACATGCACGAAAAATAAATTAACGCACTTAGCATTTCTTTTTATATTTCAGAATTTTATTCTGACGTTATTTTTCATTCTGACGTTTTTATTATTTTCATTTTTTGTGTGTAAATTATATCAACTTTTTGAAAATGAATACTGTTTGTCTCTTACTGCACTCAGATAAATTGCAATTACTTAATTAATCTAAATTAAACGTCTTTATTTTTTACTATAGCGTAATTATTCAAAGACCTACAAATAATTTACACGTGTTTATATCCTTCTGATGGACCATAGAAAAAGGATAATGATTCAGGTGCATATAGATTTGGTAAAATTTGAATTTGCATCTTACATCTCAAAGGAGAGATCTAACAAAAGCTGATATAAAATACTAAATTTGATGGCTGGGGATTTTATTTTCCAAAATCCTTTTAATATTATTCATTTTCGGTCAAATAAAGCTAGAAGAAACACGATCAACTGAATTTCTAGTCAGTGTCTGATTTATTCACGTTAAAGGAATACACTTTTAGTATTGACTAGAATTTTAAAATAGATTTGGTTAGATTTTTGACACTTTTAATTGTAAATTTAACGAATAGAATTGATTTACAAATAAAAAATGCTTGGAGTTTTTATTTCTAAATACATAGAAAAATGATAATTTACCTACTAGTGTGTGAATACAAGTTAAATGTTAACTTAAAAATTTGAAATATCTTAATTGAAATGCAAAGGATACAAAGTGTTTGAACTTTATTTAGAAATCTTGCTTTTACGTAAAACGGTGTTCAAAGGAAAAAACATGATTTCAATATTAAGGCTCAATGGACAACAACCTTTGCAAACATAAATTTAAAAAGTTTATTATGACTTAAAAATCTACAAATGTAATTCAAATAATGATCACTATGCTCAAAGAATTATTTTGACCGATTACTATCTTATCTGCCAATAACAATTTACTTAGATTGGAAACGTAAAAAAATTACAATCATTACGTTGGGATTCTCATACCGTTCCATTGTTTTGTATTGATTTTTGTTACTTTCTACTTTATTACATTGTATCAGTTTTCAATGGCCACAAATTATCACAGAAGTTTCCACTTTATCGGGCATTTGATGTTTATAATTATGAAATTGTCTTAAGATATAATTCGTTTCTTTCAAGTACGTGTAAATGCTCTTTTAAGAATGTATCAAAAATACATGTATTATCTGAAAAAAATCTTACGTCATCTACATCGCAACATATTTAATTTTAACTTGTTATCGGCTGCTCCATTGTAATTATTTTACATTTGCTTTGATCGTTTATCGTTCTGCAGTATATTTTAGATTATATAGATAATCAAATTATTCCTTTTATCAGTGCCTTAACAACATGCATACACGCAAGGTACAAGTAAGAAATAATCAACAGGCTAGAAATAATGTACTTATACTGGATACAGCATGCATACCTTTTAGGGAAACATTTATCTTTTTTTAAATTTTTGTCTTGAAACAATTATTCTGCAATAAAGCATAATCTGAAAATGGGACAATAAACACTTTAATACGTATAGGGCAGCATAAATTCTGCATATTAAACTAAATTGTATAGAGATTGATATATTAAATTATGACAAGTAAGTGTAACCGTTTATCAATCATTATATTCTTCATATCCATCACAAGGTGTTCTCACTATAAAAAGTTTTTGTGTCATCATGGTCATTACAGTAAAATAAGCAAACCTTGTCATGTGCTGATATCGATGCAAGACATTCACAACAGCTTGCAATGGCAATCCAATTACTAATTATTGTAAAAAATTAAAGTGTATTTGATTTCGATGGTAGTTGTTAAGAGTTTTGTCTATACACGTGTGAACTGAGGTATCTAAATAATGAATGATATCCCGAATGGCACGTGGTGGAGAATGATATTTTTTTATTTTTCACCAGTTATTCTTATTTAGAATGTCGACGTACTCAAATACATAAAGCTAGAAAAAACGTCAATACTTCAGTCTTTACTTTGCAGGTTTAAAATCATTTCTCTGTATGTATAATGTATGGCATATTTGCCATTTGTGAATAAATTGTCAAAACATCGCAGCCACATAAGTGATATAATTAGGTTAAAATGATAACCCTTTAACACAAGGGTTTTAAATATAAATTGTGTTATCAACATAGTTACCTTACTTAAACAGTGTCGTGAATACTTAAATTTATACAGTCATCAATTTCAGATAACTGAACCAGTCGCATAATGGATATAGTTTTAGAGTTGTTTCTTACAGTAAATCACTGAGTGCGGCATCTCATTACGAAACCTATCATACCAAATCGACAGCAAAAAGTGAAAAACTATATTAGACTGCATAAAATCATACATGGAAAGCTGATTTGGCAAGGAAAGAAACAACTATTATTGCAAATATTGTTTTTTTTAAATGTTATTTGTAAACGTAAATAAATCATTTCACTTGCTAGAATCTATTAAACCTTCAAATTATCCTTCAATGAAGTGAGGTTGATAAAATCTGAAATATAGTTGATAATTTTTAACAAGGTCTGATGTGTTTAATGGTATCTGATTTTAAAAATTATTTTTTATACAGTGAAGCAATTTCGAAAAAAGTGCAGGCAACTATATAATTATGTTGTTTAAGAAACAGTTTTCAAATACAATATTCCGGAAATTGAGCTGCCAATCTTATCTGACAGTGTTTATTAATGGCCCTATTAATATTGGTCAGATATCTAGGCTGAATATACTATGTCCATTTTCAAAATGATACAATAATTGACCATAAAATATGATAAACAAGATCAACAAGGAAAGGCGGCGTTCAATGAACGCAACCCCCATATGACCAAGCAACAAGAAGTCAACAATGTTGCCACAGTGGTTCTGGGGCGGATTGTGGGCAACAAGGCTTTATCACAGTGTTGTCAATTATATGTAACATTTATTGATCTTATGACTATAAAAGATTTCAATAGTAAGAAAACATTAAATCAATTTTAAGGGAAATCAAATACTTGTTGAATTGTTAGTTATGATAATTCCGCCTGGATATATTTAACAATCCAGCAAAAATTAAGAGGCACCAGAACACACTCACGTGCTAGTCGAAAGATAACTCTTCCGTTACTTGAGGTAATACTGACCTGCTGGCCTATTTAGGAAGTTTCCTAATGGATATAACAACTAAGTGTTATCAGTAATCCTGGTAAAAACATAAAACGTGTTTAAAACTTTAAAACCGTGTTTCCTGTTACAATTTAATGTCTTTAAACTTCAGTAAAATGTCATAATACAAGAACTTTTACATTTTCGATTTTATCTCAATTGTTTGATCAATATATTTTTAACATTTGTCACTGGCACTGTTTTTGGTGCAAAGGTTGCAAAGTTGTTGATAATTTAACAAATCAAATAAACGGAGCTGTGCCTACAATAATTCACGTAGCGCTAATTTTAATTTTCTGTCGATAATATTTTATTGTAGATGTAAAAAGCAGAGCAATAAAGGTAATCAGATAACCGGCGGCAAGGGTGTGGCAAAAGATTAAATCAGTTTTTTTAACAGGAATGTATAACATTTGGTATACATAATCAAATAATTGTATGGAAAAACGGTACGATACTCCAATCGCTCATTGTCAGAAATGCCTGCCATTTTGTCTGGGATAATGAATGAAATATTGTGTTTGTTTGATGTTACTTTCATGTATCATTTCATTTACATTTGGAAATCATTAAAGAAGTTTAATCATTTTTATTTCCTTCAAGCTATTAAGTTAAGGCTCGACAAATGTGTGGTTCAATGATTATATAATTATACGGATGTCCTATAGATTGTGATGTTTGATATAGCTTCAAATTACTAGGTCTGTTTTTTTATTGTTATATTTTCGATTCTTCATTTTATTTCTGACCTGATTCTGTTTTCATGTGCCATTTATGATATGTTAGTGTTTTGTTTGTTTCTTTTCTGTGTTGTTTTTATTGTTTGTTTTGTGTGTTTTTTTGTTGTTGTTTTTTTCTCCAAATACTGTTATTGCAATAGTTATCTAAAACAGGTCTTCAATGAAAACTGATAAATATTGGTTTGTTTTCTTAAAGTAAATTATACAATATTGGCAGTCTTTTTTATCAGTTGAAACTGTGAAAAAATCGCTATTTTTTCGGTTGTCGGATATATACAAATTAAGAATTACCTTTAAAATAAGTTATTTAAAATTTTATAAAAGAAATAAACTAACTTTGAAACTTTATATTCACACGAAAATCTATGATAAAAGATATGACTTTGATTTTAGTATAGTAAATTATCCTCATTTGGATGGAGACGTACCGCATGCAACATCTTACGGGGTTTATATATCTCAGTTAGATAGATTCGCTAGGGCTTGTAGCAACGTGAAGGATTTTAAAGAGCGCAATATTTTCATTACCGGTAAGCTACTCAAACAGGGCTACCGCTATTATAAATTACGTAAATATTTTACAAAATTTTACAATCGTAACCTTGATTTAATTTCAAAATTCAATAGTGATCTAAAAACACTTCTGCGACAAGGGATTAGCCAGATTATTACGGGAATGTTGTTTAAAAACTTCGTAAGATATTGGATCATTTTAATTTTTCTGTTATGTTTACTAAATTTTTTAAAAGTTTTATTAAAAGAGGTTATGACCTTACTATTTTAAGACATACCGCATGCTTAGTGTTCAACCCATTTACAGTTGGACGCTACGCTTTCCTCTTGTGGTTACATCTGACGGGCCAAGTGGGAGACTCTATGAGGGACAGTTCTTAAAGCCCCTTGGGACTGAATTGCCTTAATGTTTGTCTTCTGTCGTGCTTCGTCGGGAAATTGTAGGTGATTTTCTTGTTGCTCTGTCTTCCTTTAAGACATCGAGTACTTTTGTTATGGTCATTGGGTTTACTTTTATATGTTTCTACATGATCATTTTGGTGTTTTACTTATTTAACCTTTTGTAACCATAACAACTGCTAGAATTTCACTTGGCGGGGATTCATTCTATTTACACTGTCTTGTTTATAGGAACATGGTGGGGCTAAGAGCGAGGTTTGGTGCACCATTAGCCGGTTTAAACTCCCCAGCAGTATTTATGCTGCTGACCGTTCCAAGGCGGCGGCGCTCTGTGTTCCTCAGATGTATGTCTATGTTGTTTCATACTGTTTTGGTGACACTTGTGTCTCTTGTTGTTTTCTCGTCTACGGTAAGTATGTTCCCCTTCGCCCCTAGTTTTTATTTATTTTATTTATCCCCTCCCTTCCCCGGGTCTCCTGTCCCCTTCCCCTGTGCATTTTGACTCTATGGGTCTATTTTTCAATCATTTATTTGTTTTCTTTTAGTTCTTTATCAGTAACTAATTATTTATGATTTTAGTGGTTAGCCTGCCCATGCCCTTGTGCCCTGTCCTGTTTTTGTTTTTGGGTCCTCCTGGGCTCTTTGCCACTGGCTCTTGTTGCTAGGTCGGGTGGGGGTTGCGTTCATTGAACGTCGCCTTTCCTTGTTGATCTTGTTTGTCATATTTTTTGGTTCTCGTAATGAAAAAAAAACCCACATTTTAAATGTATTTTTCTTTTCGTAGATAAAACGCTATCTGAAAGTTATTAATGAGAGTGCAATTGTTTTTAATGCCCGTAAAAAAGATACAATAAGTAAGTTTTAGAGCAAAAAGGGAGAAAATATGTACAAATTGATAGAATTATGTATTTTATGTACATTAATAATCATTAGGAAAATGACTATTATCATCGTTATTAACAACAAGTTGTCCTAATTAAATGTTATACATTCATCATACAGACACCTTCCATACACATTGTAATTAAAATTCAACTTTTATATATTTTGTCATCTAATTGTCTTTTGTGTACGCGAACAGATATTAACAGGGTTTGCAACTTTGCAAATTTTTAACTTCACTCGCTAAAGGTGTATAAAATTATTGAAAATTGAAAAAAGTTCTACCAACATAAGAAGGAAAAAATGAAGAGAAATCGACAACGGTTTGACAAAGAACACATTAATCAAAAGTAGAGAATTAGGAAAAATGTTGAAAGCATGTTGTACTGTAATAAAAGAACTCCCACTCTTCTCACCGAAGGGACATACATCTCTTGAAAAACGTGACTAAATGACATATAGAGAATTATTTTAAAAGGATGAAGCCACATTATGGACCAGATGATAATAAGAAAAACAATTTTTTGTTTCTTAAATACAGGATAAATTAACATTAACGCTATGCTCTATATTTTACTTCATTACAATATTACTTTTTATCGAACTAAGCTTTTACTTTTTTTTTACAACTGAAATAAAAAAATATAGTATATGCATAGCATCGGTATAATATAATTCGTCTAATAAGCTTTTTCAAATATAAAAAGGCATACCAGTACATACAATATGTTTTTAATTTTCGTAAATGTATAAATTTTGCAAATATAGTAATAGCTAAAATCAAATATTTTTGGCGAAACGTGAAGTTTAATTGTTAAATGCATTATTGCAGAAAAAAAATCAAAATTTTAATATATATCACCACAGATATATAAACAACGGATAGGAAACTGCAAATCTACATAATTATTATGCTTTATTTATCTTTAAGTTAACATATGACTTAGCACTTACTTAAAATGAGAATATTAAAATACTGTTTCATAATGGGCGTCTCTATTGAAACAGAAGCTTTTGTGTGTATAATTAATAAATGCTATATAATGTAAGTCAGATAATTAAATCATTTTTATGTCAATCTTCCAATTTTAAATGTCTATTTCTCTGTACTTTTCTTTGAAAACCTCTTTAGCACCGAATCTCACTCTAACATACTTCCACTATCACTTAATAAAAACAGTCAATCAAACTAAAAATTCTCAGCGTTTTAATCATTATAGTCAAAGAATACTTTATGTTGTATAGTATAAGAGTTGTTTTTATGTTTAGTACATAATTTTCCAATGTCTCATTCCTCTCAAAATTCTGAAGTTGAAAACTTCTTTTTGTAAATTGAATGCATTAAATCAATACTCTAAAATTATTTCATGTCAGAAATCAACTTTAAATTACTATGATGCACCAGTAAAGCAAGAATTAAGCGTCGCATGAATAAATCTGAAACGGCCATAAAAGAGCATAATGGGGAGGCAGGACATATTTACAGCACTTTCTGATACTTCTATTTCAGAAGTGTCTGAGTTATAAGCTATTTGATCACATTGATTAAAAACGATATTCTAAAGTGACATAATGCTGCATTTTTTCATTGTCACCCTGAGCTGAATGGACTATATTTTAACAGACTGGCTGTTTTAATGATGATTGACCAAAAGCTGATTTTGAAAAAATGAATTATGGGAAAATGGGAACATACTTTGATTTTCATATGTAAGCTCATTTTTAATGCTAAGAAAACTGTGTGTTTGTTTGTTTCTTGTATCATTTTACACATCCGGTAGACTTTAGATAATTATCTTAGGCTCATTTGGAACAAGCTTCTATGTCAAAAAGCATAAAGCATCATAGGGAAATATTCTTCTTGTGTTCCAAGTTCCAATACCACCATGTACCATTTAACTATAATGTAAACATAAAAACTAGCGTGCCAGATGAATATAGCCAAATCCCATATGGAATATAAAAAAACTAAAATATTCATAGGCTTTCTTTATTGATTTACACCTTCTTAACAGGATGTGTGGTTAGTCAAATAAACAGTCGAAAATGATAGCAACAATCTTTACTATGTAAAGAGGATATATAATAACACAATAGTTATACTAGAATATGCATGTACGAGGGTTGTTCCAAAAGTAATAGGACTGGAGCTCTATTGTTCACATTTTTTAATTTACGTACATAATTTTACAAGAAACAAATATCAGAACATATTCTCGTTATACAGTACACGCATTTTGTTGACTTACAGTTGCCAACTCTCATATGGAATATAAAAAACTTAAATATTCATAGGCTTTCTTTATTGATTCACACCTCCTTAAAAAGATGTTTGGTAGGTCAGATAAATAGTTAAAATGATAGCAAGACGTTTTACTTTGTAAACAGGATATATAACAATTACAGAAAATTACACAATAGCTAAACTAGAATATGTATGTACACGTATTTTTGTTTCCTTACAGATATTTTAAATTAAAATTTATCATGTCACATTAAATTGTTGTTTTTTTAAGTCAGATTGGCCATTTAAATTTTAACAGAAGACATAATTACCTAGAAAGTAAGAAATTAATTTAATTTATCATATTAACATAAAAAACTAACTGGTTAGGCTGGTACTAGTAATGATCTTGATAACTGTTGGTTGAAATATGTCAAGACTGAAATATAAATAAATTACTCTTTAGATATCTTCGTAGCATTAATGTTGGCCGTGTATTTCTCATTTTTATACGTAATAACTGGAAAGGGAGATATTATAAAGTACCAAGCCGACGGAATTACCGCTAATAATTCATCTAACATAAATAATATATCTTAGTTAGATAAGATCAGTATTAAAGGCGCCTTAATTTTCAAATAAAAAAACGTAATTTTACATGCAAGGCGTTTTGTTTTAATTGATTTACAAATTTTAACTGATTAAATTAAAAGAAATTGTGCTTATTGTTTCTCACAATTAGGACACCTGCACAATAAGCTGATGCAAATGAGGGAAACATTGTTGTAGATCTGATGTTTTGGGAATTAACAGTACTCTTTGAGCATAGAGGTTATACTCACCTAACAATGTATATATTATAAATAGTGAACATATATCACTTTTTTTTAAAATGGAATGGCAACGTGAATGTAAAATAGCATGGTAACGAAGTCTTAAACATGACACATTCTTGAGACTGTCATACACAACAGTTTTGCATCTAAAGTGAAAGTATATAATTCCAATTCTAGGTAGTTCAGTAAAAAAGCTCTATGTCATAACTAAGCATTGGCAATAAATGTTTGCAGTAGTACAGAATTAGTAGTATCTAACAGCGGTTAAAACAGGTTTACCGGTGTCGAGAAACTTTTATTTAAAACTTCTTTCTTATTGCGGTGAAATTCTATATTCAGGACATTTCTATTTCCTATTGTACCGCTGTCCTTCCTATTCTGCATTATATGCTGTTGCCTTTTTCTTCTCCGCCAATAAATGCCCATCATATATGTACCATTACGTTAGCGTTTCGATATTTTGATACGAAATAGTTGAACCATAAAAATAATGATTATTGGCAATTTTGCATTAATACTATTCTTACATTTTCTCATCAAATTGCCATCAATTTTTCCTGTAAGAAATGATTGGCAGCTCAATTTCCGGAAATTTGAATATGAAAATGTGTTCCTTATTACAAAAAAGACTTATTTTCAGATTCTGTTTTATATTTGAACCATTACGTTCTGAATTCAGGACATGTTATTTTTTGTTCAAGAATGCCCATTTAGACAACATTTATTCTAAATAAAAATAATGATTAAAAATTTGATTTTTTTTTGTGTGTAAAATTAGCATTTTGAATTGAAGTATTGATTTGGCTTAGGTTTGAGAATTACAATTGTATAATTGATAGATAACTAGTAGTAACATGAGGTCGGAAACCTTATTGGGGAAACATAAATCGAGTGTTTACCAAACAACAATATTATAAATTTTAAATATGAAATGAACAGTCTTCCGATACATTATAAGATTCTGAATTACTTTTTTTTCTTGCTCATATATGAAGATTGTGATATATATACTATCTGAACTTAAATTCAAACCTACTAAAGTATAATTATAAAATGTATCTCGCCAAATACAACACTATTTTATAATTCAAACCTAAGCTCTCTGTTATAAATATAGCAGCAAAGCGATAAAGAAACACACTATTTAGCCAAAAGACATTAATAGGCTACAACGACATTAATTGTTTTAAGTATTATCCGGACTAAAGACCAATTACTTCAAGTGGGAAAACATCAACATCGGTTTCGTTGACATCAAAAGTAGTTTCTAAAACATTTTTAAGCTATGTAAAAAGTTGTTTTTATTAAAAATGGAACAAGCTTTAGTTCTTTTCATTATATCATTCATGTAGCGGATAAATAATTTTGACTTTTTCAAACTTGGAGTTGGCTGAAAAAGTCTAGGGAAGACATCAGCATGATAGCATGAATTATAAGGAAAACAAAACTGGAGAAAATAACATTCCGTGACTGAATGTAATAACCAGACAGTTGGCCTATTTCAGAAGTTGTCTAATGGATCTAATAACATACTGGTATCAGTATTATTGTCTCCTAAACAGCGTAAGAATATCAACCGTGTTCGAACGTATTTCCTAAAACAGTTTATGCCTTTGAATTTTAGTTAAACAATATTTCTAGTGCAGGACCAAACTGCTTAATGTTCGTCTGTGTATTTTTATAAAACAAATTCACTATATTATCATTTAATAATTCTGTTCTGCTGTTTCATTCAGTTTTCTAATTAGATCCCTATCTCTGTTAACGTACAGCGTATTTTTCTCAAGGTGAAAATTAACAATAATGACAAAATAACAGTTCATTTCGAAGCACTCTACAAAAGCACACAACTTTAAAAGTGTAATATGTAAACGGTATTCAACAATTCAGGCTGTAAATACTTTATCACATTCTACATGTACACTGATCGGAGAATACAAGTAACATTAGAGTCTCATAAATATGGATTATTGACTTTCGAGCCAATTGCATATTTCTTATACTTCATAATTACAAATGTATGTATATTGTTCAAAACAGCAAAATACCAAAAAGGATGATTTAAATTCGACTGTCAATACAAACATTGCTTGTGATCCCTTTATATAACATAACTTCTATGTTTGATTCACACATCTCCTTGTAAATTTATTAACACGTTTATTATATTGGCTTTTTTTTCTAAGCTCCACAGTCTCTTTCTGCTAAATTATGGTAATATTATGTTGTTACAGTAACAGTTTAGATTTGATATATTAATATAAGTGTTTGTAGATGTAAAAATAAGAACTTTATAATTAATGGCTTAATTGGCGACACGAGTGTCCGGAGAGATTTGATTTCTCTTTTTTTAATCATGAATGTATAACATTTAATAGTACAGTAAACTTCACTTATAGCAAACACGGTTATAGCGAGCTTCTGGTTATAAGGAACAATTTATTTTGGCCCGAATTTTGCCCTTCTTTATTTAAAATAAAAATATACGGCTATAGTGAACACGGTTATAAGGAATTATCGCTTATAAGGAACTCGTTTTTAGTCCCAAATTAATTAAAAGTACAGAAAATTACACTTTTATAACGAACTCCAAAATATCGGCTCTTCGTAAATAGATCCCGCATTTTCAACTTTCTCTGTCACGGATTAAATGTACCGAATGTACCGTTTATTGTTGTTTATACAGCTGTGAAAATGAATTTTGTATAGCAGTACGTAATATATTTAGTTTTCTATTGATGATAGTTTTGTATGAGTTCTTGTCACTAAGATAAAACGGTTATTCTTTTTTATTGTATTTAATTAATTCTCTTTGTTAATAGGTTTGCTCGAGTAAAATAATTATTATCATTTATAATCAGTTTTCAACATAATCATGCATGCTTGCTTATCCATTGAAAACTACATAGTACGTTTGATTGAAATAAAAAGAAATCTATATCTTTCTTAAGTAAAAGTCACCACCCTTTAGAATATAATAGAAGATGGAAGGAAAAATCGAATATCTTGTTTATTCTTAATCATGAAAAGAACACGAAAAACACTGAGTTTAGAAAAAAAGATATTTTATGGGAAATTGAAAAAAGGGTAAAATTAAAACTGAAATAGCAAAGGATTTTGAAAATTCCAAAAAATACGCTTTTGGTATTGTGTCCAAAAAAGAAATAAAAGACTAATGTTCATTAATCAAATGCCCTTTAAAATTGCGGACGATGGTAAACAATCAGTTCGATATATGGAAATCTGTTCGCTATAAAAACTCTTGATACAAGGAACTAATTCGCTATATGCTTACAAGGAACTCCGGATATAAGAAACATATTTTGAATATCCCAATGAGTTCGTTATAAGCGGAGTTTACTGTATATATAATAAAATTATTGTATGGAAAATATGTAACAAAAAGTCCAATTACTTATTTCTGACATGCACACCATATTGTCTGGAATATGAATGAAATATTTTCTTTTTTGTTTGATGTAACGTTTATCCATCATTTCATTCGTAAATCATTAAAAACAATGATTGTATCAGTTTATTCATAAATGGATCATTCATATTATGGTCTTCAGCCTAGGTAACTTGGTTGTTCAATGCAAATTACACACACTAAAGCCCTTGAGTGTGATGTTTGTTATAGTGAAAGAATTATGGTTTTGTTTGTTTCTTATTTTCCCCTCTTTTAAGCTGTATTTTCTATTTTTATCTACTGATAATTGTGTTTAAAGTGATGAAAATATTAAATTAACAAATGTAATTAAAGGGGCGGCAAATTTATTTTTGTTTTCATTTGCCGTTAATGTTACGCCAGAAAGAATTTTTTATTTCCAATACTGTGATTATAATTATATCATGATAATAATTGTCGAAAACAACTCATTAATGGAGAGCTGTTTAAAAGCTCGTGTTTTTGGGAATTTCACGAATTCATACAACATTTTGAACTCGTGAGCTTAACCAGAAATGAAGTTATCGTCGTAATGACAGTTTCATTTCCAATCTATTGTTGGAATTAGTTAATAGTAATTCTTCTCAGTTGTTTTTTATTTGCTTCGTCCTATGTGAAACTATGTTAGTTTGTCTTACGAAACGACCTTCTATCAATGAATGACAATAAATGTGCAGGGCGTTATCAAATTGGAATAATACATCATTTAGTTACATTTGATTCTTTGTTTATTGTTTGAAATCTTTACCAACGCGTGCAAATTAATAAATCTTTTATTACAATTATAAGTTAGCAACATAATTATTTAGTTCAAATATGCCATTAACTAACACACATACTAAAAAAAGAAATAAAATAAAATAAAATAAATGAAAACAAATACTTTAAAGGTCACTGATGGCATGCCTGTGCATTTTTGACTTAATATCTGTATGTGTTTAAGGATCACAACAGGAACATACAGAGAAAATGGAATCGATATGATATTTGTAGAAATATTTTTACATGTACCTACTTAACCCAATAAAAATAAATTGAGTTTATTCGTCATTACATCCCGCAAATTTGCCCAATTTTTATTCATGATATATTTGTTGTAAACAGACAATGAGTATTAACCTTTTTATTCCAAATTAAACTTCGAGATATGCCGTTGTCTTTTAAAATTATGTGTGCTCACGAATTTATGTATACTCAACGAATAGACAGCTATGCAATTTATATTATAATCTTATTCTTCACAAGAAAACTCTGTGATCTGTGCAGGGAAATTCAAACTACAAAGCTATTTGAATAACTAAAGAAGAGGTTTACTAGGCATGTCTCATGCTTAATATTTAAGCACTACGCTTTGTGGATGTCTAGAAGTCAATTTTTAAATTTGATTCTAAGACTTATAATTCCTTTTAGTTGCAATGGCAACCAGATTTCTGAATGGAATCAAATTATTTGAACAATGTTGGAAGCCCTTTACCTAAGACGCAATCTCTCCAACATTTTTTGTAATTGGACTAACCGTTGTTTTTTGTATTTTTATTTGTTTTTTTTTTTGTGTGGATATTTTGAAGTTCACTCTATAACACACACGCGTACATACCACAACGCAGATGCTGCGATGGCATAAAAATATAAATCAATTTAGGGTTGACAAAACCTATTATTCGAAAGAACAATATTAGGAAAATTGTCCAGAAACGTGATATATTGTAATAAAAGAACTCCCACACATCCCCTTGTCGAACATAACGTGACTGCTTGTTTATAGAATGTTCTTTTGAAAGCATGACGTCTCATTAAGGACCAGATAATGATAAAGCTAGCACTGTGCGTTTCCTTAATAAAGAATAAATTTACATTAACACTTTGCTATCAATTATACTTCATAACTGTTATTTTTGTCGATTTGTGACATAACACGTAAGTTTTACTTCTGTCTTCAGATGTTATTAAAGTAAATAGAAAATATCACTTGTAAATTAAATTATTCAAATAGCAAAAGAAATAAAATCATATAACTACAAACAGTTTGCAAACACTTTGCTACTTTTAATGTTTTATCAAATAAAGCAAAGACATTTACATATACTCAAAGTTTTGAAAAAGTTTTCGTTATTCACTGAAAATATATTCTCAACGTTATATAATGAAAGTCAATATTGGTGGAAAATAACTACAAAAAATATGCTGAAAAATAAGTATAGATTTCATTGTCTATAATCATGCTTCCGCTTTTCATGAGGAAAAAAATCAAATATAGTTATTTTTTAAACAATCAATGAAATAATCAATTCTTTAATATTTAATTTTATGTATGAATGTTTTATGTTCTTAAATTTAAAATACGAAACATAAATTATTGTGTTTAAATTTGTACTGTATCCCATAGTCATCCAATGCCTCATTTCTTTCATAAATCTGAAATGTATTCATTTAATTAATACTCTAAAGTTATTTCATTTCCGAAATGAACTTTAAAAAAAAACTGATGCACTTTAAAATCTGATGCAACAGTAAAGATAAGAATTAAGTGTACGATGAATCAATCTGAAACAGTCATTAAAGAGTACATGTATAACGAGGAAGCAGGACGCTTTTATTGTACAGTTTAGTATTTCTGTTAGAAGTGCTATAATATAGGGTTGTCTGAATTATGTAAATTAAATATAAAAAGAAGTTTGAGTAAATTTGTGAAATTATTTTTTCGTTAATTTAAAAAAAGAGAGAAATTTTCAGTCAATTGTGTTTTTTTCCATGTAATCAGTGTGAATTTGCTTTATGTTTTCTTTTGTTTTCACAACTGGTTCATAGTAAGTAACAGAACACAGTTTTATTCTCTTCCGTTCATTATTTTCCTTTCTAAATGTATGTAATCCGCCCGCTATCGAAATTCACAGGAAAAAATATTTGAACCATATTTAATCAAACTACTCTTTTAAAATTTTCCATTATTCTCAAAGGGGGTGTCAACAATTTTGTGAAAAATAATGGCCTTGCGTTGAAATTTTTTTAAACCCTTTGTTTTGATGAAAAAACCAGAACTAACTAACACACATTAAATGATAAATAGTTACATTTCATATAAAATTTAAGATATTTTGATTGTAGTTTTGAATAAATTTAAACATTCATACTTTAAAGTACTGAATTAACTAAAAATATAAATCCAGAGAAAGAGCTATTAGTTGTTTTGACGTTTCATCGTTATGTAAGATATTTTGAAGCTGTACACTTGATTAAATATTAAAGTGATTAAGATGATGTCGAATATATACAACATTTAAGTTCACAAGTTTCACAACGGTTTAAGCGTTATTATGAAATAGTGAAATTATAGACGAATCAACCGTCAGATTTTTGCGAACATGTAAAACAACTAGCTAACATAAAACTTCACCTAGTGTTCCAAATGACACCATATATCATCTTATCATAATGTAAACAAACAAACTAGCGTGCCAAGATGAATATTGCCAAATTCCCCATTTGAATATAATACAGACCTTAAATATTCATAGGGTTATTTATTGATTTACACTTTCTCAACACGAATGTTGTGGTTAATTAAATAGATTGCCCTACAAAGTTGCAATCGTATTCTAATACAAACACTTATAGGTATTATATATGTTAAATTTATTAATAATATAATAGCAATCATAGCAATAAAAAAACATATTTTTGGAAGTTAGATTGTCAATTTGACTTTTTAACTGAGAGCATTTCGACACAAACATAAAGTATCTGTTCTCTCTGTGCTCTGTTTTATTTCCATGCACTGTAAGTTTTCTCGAAAACTAATTAATAAAGTAGATAACTGTCGTGATAATGTGGTATATTACCATAAACATATGAAATGAACCAACATACAGTTATAGCTTTACATTTATACTTGATAGGCGGATATAGAAATTATACAAAAACAGGCGAGACAATATTGCCAGTCTATAATTCATCTAGCTTAAAATTATATGTCTATATACAGAACAACAATAGTAACAGGCGTCTTAATATTCAGTTTTAAAATAGAAAACGTAACTTAACACGCAAAGCATTTTTTAACCTATCGTCTTCTTGTAATTGATTCAAGAAGGAGAAATTATGTGTCTTTTTAATTGTTTCGGAATAAGGGCAGTTGTTAAATGTGCTGACGTTGATGGGGGAAGGGAAATGTTGTAGATTTGATGGTTCAATAATTAAAACACTTCTTTAAAGACAGAAATGAAAACATCATATTTTGTACATAAAATAATTGGTTTTGGTAAAATTATTTGAGGGAAAATTATAAAAATTTAACTCCCACTTTCCCAAAACCTTGTGATTTCTCTGGGGCAATATAAAATGGGCCCAAAAATTTAATAACCACTCTTTAAAGAACAATTTTTTGTTTTCTTATATTTCCGGGGTGTTTTTAAAAATTGGGGGTGTCTTTTTATTTCCCGCAGGAAAAGGAGGGGGGGCATTCCGAAATTTCTTGATTTTTGTGAATTTTGGAAGTCAATCTATGGGGTAAACATAAGGTTCAGAATTTTAAATTTTTTGAACCCCGTTTCATTTTTCCCATTTTTAAAATTTATGAATACTAAAAAAATTTTGTACTGTTTTTTTAAACGTAGGTTTTATTTAATTAAAAACCCAAAAAAACCATAAATAACCCCAAAACATAAAGAAAAAAACCCAAAATAAAAAAATTAAGTCATAAGTATAAATAAGGAAAATTATTATATGAAAGAAATGTTCCCTGAAGTTAATTAAATATAAAAAGATAATCTATTCTTAAAAACAATATAGATTTTATTTTTGTATTTTTTATATTTCAAAAGAAAAATTCGTTACTAATGCGTTATAAGATTTATGTCCGTTTTTTTTTTTTTTTAAATTGGCGAATGGCAAAAAAATTTTTGGCCAATATTAAAAAATTTTTTGAATTAAAAAAATAGAGAAAAGCATTTATTATTTTAGGATAAAAATTTTTTTGGAACATTTACCGCCAATACCGGATAAAAACTTTGTTTTGTTTATAGAAATATTTTTCAGAGAAAAACTTTGGTTTTTTTTTTAATTATAAATTGTGTAGTTAATTTGAAATGAAAACAGACTGAAACTTCTTAAAAGGGTCACACAGTGATTGATAAATACACTTATTCTGACACTTCACCAAGGACGCCAAATTATAGAACAAATAAGGATGTGAATGAAGAAGAACTGTTCCTTAACTGTGATATTTAACATATTATAAGATTATTAAAACAACGCATATTGATTTTCCTATCATCACCTCCATTAAAGTGATGACAGCAACGTCCATAATCGTGCTTGATGCAAGCTTGTTGTTATAATAATCTTGTGAATAATTTATAATCTTTCTGTATCATATATCTCGTATTTGTTGCTTTTGTTTATTGATTATATTTTATTTCAAGAATCCATAATTTTTTTAATATTTTGATTTTGAAAAGCTTAAGAGGAAATTTTTAAATCCCCCACAGCCCGGGGTTTTGTTTAACTTTATTTTCAATTTTTTTTATGTTTTGTAACCATACATTTTTTAAGTCACAATTGGAAGAGAAATTTAATTATTTTTGGAAAACTGTTATCGAACCCAAGTTTTGTTTTAAAAATTGAAAATGTGGGGGAATTTTTTTTTTAAATTTTGAACACCCATTTTTCAAAAACCCCAATGATTTTTTTTTCCCCATTTAAAGCCGGTCAATAAAATTTTAAAAGTAAAAGGGTTTTAGGAAAAGTCATTCGTTTTTTCCCAAAAAATTTTAGGAAATTTTTTAAATTAAAAATATTTAAATTTATTTTTTTAAACCCAATTTTTTTTAATAAAAACAAAAATTTTTTTGGGGGAATGTTTTTTCCCGTTAAAAAATGCCCCCCAAATATTCAATAAATGATTAAATAAAAAGACATTAAAATGTAAAATAATTACTTTTTAAATTTCCATCGTATTTTTCCCCTTTAAAAAAAAAAAGGGAAATTGCCGGCATTTTTTAAGACGCCTTTATCAGTTTTTTCCGTTTTCACATTTTCTATTTTTTTATTTAAAGGGCCTTTTTAAAAAAATTTTAAACAATTTAATAGTTTTTTTTAAAGCATTTAAAATCCCTTTTAACAAAACCCATTTTCATGCATTTATTTAATTCGGGGCGAAAGCCCACAAAAAAATTTGGAAAGCATTTGTCAATTAAGGGGTTGTTAAAAAATTTCAAGGTTTTAAAAAAAACTTTTTGCAAATGTAAGGATAATATATAGGCCCCACAAATCCAAACCCCCATTTTTAAAAGTTTAGGTTAAAAAAAAAAAAAGATTTAAAAAAATAACAAGGGAGCTTTAATAAAATTCATTTTTAAAATTTCGGGTTTTTTGGAAAGGGAATGTCCAATAAATATTAGGTAATTTAAAAAGCGTTCATCTGATTCCACAAACAGTTGCTTAAAAAATGGTAATGGCGCTATTTGTAAATAAATATTTTATGCCAAGGTGCACAGTTTAGGCGTGTGTTTTGTTATTTCAATTCAAACTTATTCAAATTTGGTCCCCATCTTGTTGTTATCCCAATCTTTTGTTGTTTGTTATTGTTGATTTGGCTGCAGAAAATGATGCATTTAGCAAATAAAATACGACCACATACCAGGGTGGTCCCTGGTGCTTTTGAAAAATGCTTTAATAATTTTTTTTACCAAAACATGAATACCATTTGGGTACTTGTTGGGCCTTTGACGGACATTATATCATTGTTCATTTAATGTTCAAATTTTTCGTCCTGATACCCAATTTGTGACGGTTAAAAATTGAAAACCATTCTGAATAATCAAAAGAAACGATTCTAGTCACACGTTTGCTTATATAAAACGTGAATAGAGATACAGCTAAATAAGACTTTTTTTAAACGGATTGCAACTTTCAGTCGATGCCATTAGTAAGTAATGTGTTCTTTCCGACATTTAGCAAAACCCTAGCTTGTTGATATTTCCTCTTGCATAATCTATATTTGAGTGAAATTTTTTGTAATAGTAAAATTTGCCGTAGAAAGGGATATCTTTTGTGGCATGGATACATTGGCGATTTATATGAATAATATAAAAGAGAAAAATAAGCTATCAATGAATATCAATCGAAATCGTAAAAGATATATTTTGGTGTTATATATTCACAAATTAATATCCTTATGAGCTTTTGTATATACCCTATATTCCAATACATTATTTAATTGATAACATCATATTTATATTTTTGTTATTGAAAAGACGTTTTCATGATAAAAACCCTCCAGTGAATTGAAAACATAGATGTATGGGCAAATTTTTCCCATTTTGGGCAATTTGTTGCCCAAGCAATCTTAGTTTTAGCATTCTTGAAAATCGAACTTTTTTGCGTAAAGTTCTCAAAAAAAAAGCTTTTTACATTTTAAAAATTCTTTTTGTTTTGTCAATATGAAATTTTAATTGATAATAAAATTGAAAACCTTCCCCAAACATTTTTGGAATTTGTAAATTAAAATGTCATTTTTTAGTAAAATTCTGTTAAAATTTGTTTGAAAAAAAAATTTTAAGCCTTTAAAAATACATTAACACAGAAAAAGAAAAAGCTTTAAATTACAAAAAAATTAAAAACCTTTACCTTCCCAAAAAAATTAAAAAATAGAAAATTCCAAAGCTTTAAAGGGCAAATTTTGCCTAAAAAATTTGTTTTGCAAGTAGTTTAAGTTTGATATAATAATTGACGCTACAAATAAAGGACAACTAAACATAGCTCTGATAAGCAGAGGACTACAATGCTATATATTAATAGGCTTGAGACATATCATTGAAACTATTTTTAGGGAATAGATTCGAGAAAAACGGAATCCCGGAAGAACCCACAAAACAACAAAATTGAAAATGTTGCAGACTCGGTTTAATTGAGACTGTTTATAGAAAAACTTACATTTTGCTCCGCCTACTGCCTATATATTTGGGAAGAATACCTTATTAGTGTATCACATAATTATAATCTTTGCCTAATAATGGACGAAGAATGAAAACATCACGGAAGCTGCTTAAAATTATTCATTTTCTCTGTATCCCATCTAAACTGTCCTGTTTGACTACGATTTTAAAACTTGTACGAAATTGTGTGTAAAGGTCATGTTTCAGGCTGTCAGGGAATAAATACTTTATATCAAAAACAATCTGGAAAAATTAATTTAAAAAAAAAAAACAATAAACCGATTCTAAAACTTTAAATTTATATTTCAAAAAAGGACATAAAAGTTTTAAGTTTTTACAACAAAAATTTGTTTTAAAGGGAAGAATTTAATTTTCCCGGGGGCCCCTTAAAAAAAGAGAACTATATCTGTCCAAAATTTTTCTAAATGGGGGTATATTGTTCTTTTTATCTCAAAAAAATTTAGGGAAAGGGGATTTTTGAAGAAATAATGTCACTTAAAAACCGTAATTGGGGTTATGAAACCGAAAACAATGCCTAGGAATAAAAATTTACGAAATAAAACAAGGGTTGGCCTATTTAAAACCGCTTAGTATGAAAATTTTTTAAACCCCAAACCCCTTTAAACCCGAACCAATTTTTTCCCAATTTCTATCAATTTGGTTTAAAGGGTTGTGTTTAATCCCCTTTTGCGACGGAATTTTTTCCCCCAAAAGGAAAATAAAAACCCCCCAAATTTACTTTTACTAAAAATTTACAGTTGTTTTTGGAGCTCTTAACATTTTTAAACAAAAAAATTTTTTGCAAAATTTTTGTCCCCAGTTTTGCCACAATTTTTAAACATGCATTTTAAAAATTCCTACCTAAATTTTTTTTTCCCAAATTAAATGTACAACTACGGAAAGGTGTACCAAAAACATACGATTATTTTTTTAACATTTTTATAGTTTTAAAAAGGGGGAAAACCCTTTTTCGGGTTTTAAAAATAGTTTTTTAAAAAATTTTTACTTTTTAAAAAAAACCTTTATCCAGAAATGTATTTTTTTAAAGCCCGATTTAATTTTTTATTCATATTCTTTTTTTTTGATAAAATAAAAAATTGCCCACTTCACAAATTCATTGGATAAAAAATTTTTTAAAAAGGGAACCTTTTTCCCTGCTAACATAGCATTTTACCCAAAATAAGTATTGGGAAAAATTTTAAATTAGCCCCACTTTGTTCCTTTTAAGTAAAAACAACAACACCATAAAATCTTTAAAAAATTTTTTTTAATTTCTTTAAAAATTTTCTGCAATTATTTTTACTTTCCCCCTAACATCTAAAAAGGGGGGGGAAAATTTATCATTTTTTAACGGGAATTGATGCGCCCGGGTCTCTAGATTCTTTAAAATGCAGATTTAAAAGGGGCCCTAAAAACTCATTGAAAAATTTGACAGGGGCCCCCAAAAAAATTTTTCCCTTTTTGAACCACTTTTTAATCATAAAAAAAAAGGGCCGTTTCGACATAAACCCCTTTTCAAATGGGCTTGGGAATACTAAAAGAAAGGCCCATTTGAAAGTAACACTAATTAAAAATAAATATGAAGTTCATTCATTTTTTTTGGGGTATTCTTTTAAATTCGAAAAGAATAAAAAAATTAATTTTTTTAAAATCACAACAAAAAATTTTAATTTTTTTTAAAAAAAGTACTTTTGTCACTTTTTAGAAATAAGGGGATTTTTTTCAAAATTAAATTTTAAAAAAATAGAAAAACCCTTACCCTTTACAGATTGACCAAAATGAATAATTGAACATGTCCCTGACTCGGTTTGATTGAACAAATAAATTGACGTAAAATATTCTATTGGATATCGTTTTCATTCAAACTCCTTATTCGTGTTGTAACGGTGCAAGAGGTTATTAAACTTGAGCTTTAACACTAAGTTTTTTTATTGTCGCCAAAACGAAAAAGGAAATATTTATTTTACAAGATGCCTAAAACAATAAGTGACATTTTACATGCGTACGGTAACTATGTTTAATCTGTTTAACGTTCCTTGTAATAATATTAAGTTTTCATTGGAAACACAACCAACTGAAAATAAAAACCAGATAAGAACATGATTAGATTTAGTGAGAACAATAACCCTTCTTTGCACTTTTAACATTAACATTTTAACAAAAAAGGCAGGTAGTGCAATTATTTTAACTAAAAGTATTTCAACGTAAAGCATTCTGATTATTTCATTTCAAATGTAATGCCCCAGAAGGTGGTTACTATTCTTTAAAAATGATATATTTTAGGTAATTAAGTTAAAGGCCCATAATGCGTGAGATATGCTTTTATTTTTATTTCTCAAAAGCTTTATAATTTCGTGGTCCTGTTATAATTTCCAAAATAATACTTATTGGCCAGTTAACTGGAACAACTTCTGCTTCTGTTGTTTTTGGCGGTAAGTACAGTTACAGTGGTTTCGTAATTTCTATGGAAGTCAAAATACTACGTTGTTTACATTAAGCTACTTTTGTAACAAGTGATTTCACCTAGGGTGCTACTTTCTTCCGGTAATAACCTTCTTGCATGCTCTTAAACCATCATTTAATCACTATAAGACTCATCTTGCTTATCCCAAAGATGGACAATTTTCATTATTTTCTCAGGCATAATGTGCTTTTTAAGATTTTAGATACGACATTACCCCAGCTTAATCTTGTAACAATTCTGTAACATTTCAACTTTATTCACTTATAATAATGCTAAATTGATATTAATCATTACTCAGTTCTTTTAAATTAAAGCTCGAATAAATATAATAAATATCTGAATAAATGTCTTGAGTAATTATTTCAAGCTAGAAATAATTATGTCAAAGTCAGAAAAAAAGTATAGGTTGACAAGGTACTGGCAACCACTTCATAACTGTCATGCACATATTCCCACATATTCCCACAGTGGATATCAATTCATGTCCTTCGATTTTTCAAGTTGTCAGATTATAACAATAAAGCAGTAAAAAAAAACAAAGGGCTTGTCCCGCAGAATGAGTTCTTAGCCTTTTCAATGTGTGCTTAGTTCATTTAAGGTGAAGACATACAATATTTTACACACAGATGTTGATTTTTAATTGCACTGAAATTACAAAACTTATGGTGTTATTCCTTAAATAAAAGCAGAAATTCAAAGTACAAAATGAACGGAAATGTTCTTACCATTATAATTATATATATAATTATTAATTGTTTATTCCATGTTGCTAACATCAATATAAACTCTGATTAAAAATTATTTCCAAATATCTTGATGGATGAAAATATTATAGGCCTGAGAAGAAATATACCCTACACTAGACAATGTTGACCTTTAATCTCCAATTGTGATTAGTCCGTCACCTTGGAGGTAGTGGTCTTGTGCAGGTGGTGCAGGTATTGTTATACACAAAGTACTTTTGTCTGAAGTAAACTGACAGTAAAAAAATGATCATCATTCAAATAAAAACGCAATATTAAGTTATTTACTTTGTGATCAAACAAAACCAAACCTTTATCTTGAAAATATATATTTACTTAGTATGTTAATAATTCTTAACCGATTAAATCTATGTTCGAATAATGCTTTTAAACTAGGAAAATGGATAATTATTGAAAGCTAGAAAAAGGATGGTTTGACAAAAATGTAGAAAACAAAGTGATCCCCCGGAAGCATTAATCACAACAAAATTAAATTGACAAGTTACCATCTACAATTTCATAACTGTCAGCGACGTATTCCACAAAGGACACCTTTCAGTTCATGCTGTCAGATTATGGCAATCAAATTGTTCAGGAAACTGAAACACACAAACAATTGAGATTTGTTCCGCAGAATGAATTATACAAAGTCGTTTTGTTTTTTTATAAGACATTAGTCAAGCTTTATCTTATTCCAGAATTGGATAACATTTCAAATCTTTTCTCTAAAATACTTACATAATTCTAAAGTTATCAAATTTATTTTAGAGTAATGGATTCAAGATAGTAAAAAGGAGTAAATATTTTAAAGATAGAGAAAGGATGGGCTGACAAGTAACAATCATCAACGTTATAACTGTCAACGACCTACTCCCACAGGGAATATCAATCAATGACCTGTGATTGTTTATGCTGTCAAATATTTGCAATCTAGCAAACCAGGATTCTGAAAAAAAGTCTTTGCAATTTGTAACGTTTGCGCCGTGATCAGAAAAGAACCTACTCCATATTAATTCATTTTGAGGTTATTTCATTTTGGTTGCCATTTTTTTTTCTAACTGATACTGCGACCAGTACAGACCAAGTTCAACCGGTACATAGGTACCGTCTGATAATGATCTGCTCATTTTATTTTTCAACGAAACACATTGTTGTCCAGAACGTTTCTCACAAACTATTTGAGAAATAAGAACTAGAAATTATGTCTAGGTAGATTAATAGATATATTTCATAAAGGAGGAGTGTAGCGCTCAGCATGGTACCTTATATTGTTGCTTTTTTAGTAATTATTCTTTGTTAGTTTTTATTTTTAATTCTTGTCTGGAGCATATAGCATATCACGAATGGTATGGGTTTTGAAGTATTCATTTGTAACTTCATAGGAGGATATATTTTATAACAGGGGGGTTCAGTGCTCAAATATGACATATGTCCTTTTGAAAATGTTTGAGTTATTGACCCTCGTTATGTTTTGTTCTGACTTTTTGCAAACAACATCGATCATTGGAAAGTGATTGGAATGTCAATTCGAAACTTTGTTGGAGGATAGATCACAGTAAGAAGTATTGCATTTGACATTAATAACTAATATTCACATCATGATTTTCTCTAGTTACTTCTTTTTCGCTATTGTTTCAACTTAGTGGCATCAGTAATCCGGTAAACAACATAAACCGTATTTAAAACATTAAAACAGTGTTTCCTGTTACAGTTTAATGTCTTTGAACTTCAGTTTAATGTCATAATACAATTTCGATATTATCTCAATAGTTTTATCAATATATTTTTAATGTTTGTCACTGGCTGTCTTTGGTAAAATGGTTGCACAGTTGTATAAACTTAACAATATATAAACGGACCTGTGCCAAAAACTGTGACAATAATTTTCAAAAACATGAAAAGGGGATATATAATACTAATTAGAAAATGAATATTAAATATCAGTGTAAAATGAATCGCCACTTTCTTTAAATCAAATCAAGCAACGAATTTTGCAAAATTAAATAAAGTTATATATAAAATTAATAAATAATTTATTGTATAATTTAGGAAATGGCAATACCAAACGTGTGATACAAGTTTTCCTGTCTGTCACTACAATCATAGCTTTTGATCCCTTTAGATATCATGTATTTTTTGTTTGTCGCAGACTATTCTTGCAAACATAACACATTGACTGTACTAGCCTTCTCCCAAAGCTACACACTCACTTTGTGCTAGTTTTAATTTTCTGTCGATAATATGTTATTGTAGATGTAAAAAGCAGAGCAATATAAGTAATCAGATAATCGGCGGTAAGGGTGTCGCAAAAGATTTGATTTTTTTTCTGAACCGGAATGTATAACTCTTGGTACACATAATCAAATAATTGTATAGAAAAACAGTTCGATACTCCAATCGCTCATTGTCAGAAATGCACATAATTTTGTTTGGTATAATGAATGAAATATATTGTTTGTTTGATGAAACGTTCATGTATCATCTTATTTACATTTGGTAATCATTAAAGAAGTTTAATAATTTATATTTCATCCATGCTATAGTAAAGGCTCATGGTTCATTGATTACATACACTGATGTCCTATATATGCAGCTTAAGATTAACTTGTTTTGTTTCTTTATTGGTATATTTTCGATTTTTCATTTAATATCTGATTTGGTTCTGTTTTCTTGTGCCATCAGAAAAGGTGTTTCTTTTCGTCTTATATTGTTGTTGCTGTTTTTGTTGTTGTTTTTTCCATCAAAACTGTGATTATAATATGTATCGAACACAGCTTTTAAATGAAGACTGATTACTTAAATTAGGATTTTTTTATTTATGTGCTTTGAACTTTTATATAAGAAAAAAAAACTAACACTGAAACATGGATGTCATAATAAAACACATTTGAAAGTAATAAGTGACTTTTGAGTGCAATTGTTTTAATCCCTGTAAAATAGGTTTCAATCAGTAAGTCTTAGATCAAAAAGATAGAAAAGATGTACAACTTGATAAATACATAGAGTTTATGTACATGAAAAATCATGAGGAAGTTGACTATAAAATAACCTGCAATACAATTTTTGTGTCGTCTCTACGGAGTAGTGGCGACATATAGGGATCACTTCTCCGTCGTATGTCTGTCCGTCTGTCCGTCCGTCTGTCCGTCCGTCCGTCACAAAACTTATCCGGACTACTCCTCATAAACTACTGGTGAAATTTCATCCAAACTTTACAGGAATGATCAGTACCAAGGTCTAGTTGTGCATATTGTCAGCACTTTTCGGTTCATTGATTTTTGTCAGAGTTATGGCTCTTAAATAATTTTTATTTTTAAAGTTTGTCCGGACTACTTCTCTTATACTACTAATGCAATTTCAATGAAACTTTACAGGATTGATCTGTAGCTCAAGTCCTTGCGCATATTGCACGGGTTTTCCTGTTTAATGATTTTTGGCTGAGTTATGGCCCTTTGATAAAAAGGTGTTTTTTTTCTGTGTGTTGCCAGATACACAAAAGCTTGTCCGGACTACTCCTCATAAACTACCGGTGCAATTTCATCCAAACTTTACAGGAATGATCAGCACCAAGTCTAGTTGTGCATATTGTCAGCATTTTCCGGTTCAATGATTTTTGATTGAGTTATGGCCCTTTAATAATTTTTATTTTTAAAGTTTGTCCGGACTACTTCTCTTATACCACTTATGCAATTTCAATAAAACTTTACAGGATTGATCGATAGCTCAAGTCCTTGCGCATATTGCACGGGTTTTCCGGTTGAATGATTTTTGGCCTAGTTATGGCCCTTTGATAAAAAATGTGTTTTTTTCTGTGTGTTGCCAGATACACAAAAGCTTGTCCGGACTTCTTCTCATAAACTACCGGTGCAATTTTATCTAAATGATTAGTACCAAGTCTAGTTGTGCACTGTCCGTCTGTCTGTCCGTCTGTCACAAAACTTGTCCCAACATGAAATTAGCCATCATGAGGCGACACATGTGATCACTGATCGCTCTTGTTTATGAGTTTATATCATAATTGTAATGCTCAAATGAAGATTTATCAATATTGTAAGTTCAAAAAGGCATATTTAACTTTATTTTTCTTAAAATAAACTCGAATCTTACCGAAATGAGAATGTTAAAATAATGTTACATAATGAGCGTATCTATTGAAATATTAGCTTAATATGTGTGTATAATATTATTAATAAGTCAGAAAAGTAACACATTTTTATGTTAATCTTTCAATTTCAAATGTGTGTAAATGCTTTGCTTACTTATTTCTTTGTATCTTTCTTTTAAAGCCATTTTAGCACTGTCCAACACGCTTCCACTAGAGTTTTTATCATTATAGTCAAGATAACTTTATGTTGTATGGTATAAAACATGTTTGTACTTTTAGCACAATCACAATCTTCAATATCTCATAACTGTCATAACTCTGATGTTGTAAACTTCCTTTATGTGGTTTATATGCATGAAATCAATACTCTAAAGTTATTCCATTTCCGAAATCAACTTTAAATTCCTATGATGCAGCAGTAAAGCAAGATTTAGGCATCGGATTAATCAATCTGAAACGACCATTAAAGAGCGTAATGGGGAGGCAGGACATATTTATAGCACTGTCTAATACTTCTACTTCAGAGTTGTCTAAGTTATAAACTATAAAAAGAAATTTGATAACATTAATAAAAATGATATTGTAAAAGTGACATAATGCGTCAAGTTGAGCTGACTGTTATCATGGTGTTTGACCAAAAGCTGATTTAAAATGCAAAAAATATAAAAAACGACTGCTCCGCTCTTTTTATAAATAAAAAGAATTATGGCACAATCGAGACATACTTTGACTTTCATCTGTTCACTTATTTTTAATGCTAAGAAAATTGTTTGTTTGCTAGTATGTTTCTGATCTCATTTTACACATTCGATAGATGCATTCGGAATTCACAAAAAATTGAATGTGTTAAAGTCAAGTAGCATGTTTTCCAACAGGACGTCAACAATACCATATCAAATCACATGCCTTCTGTAACGCAATTCAAACCGAGCCTGCAACATTTTCAGTTTTGCCTTTCTGTGTGTTCTTAAGGGATTCGTTTTTCACGATTTGAATACATTTCGTTTGATGACATTACAAACTGTGTTACGAACATAAGCTAATGTTGTTATCCTAGATAATCGCTACTTGTATATGATATATATTCTTATGTAATGTTTTTGCTGAATTCCAAAACCTAAACACAAGTTTAAACAGATTTATTTTTGTTGTGATTGTTTGTGTTAATCATTACAAGATAGATCAATGTTGCTATATATTGTAAATGTCCTTAAAATATAAATAGACATATGTATACACTGAGCTATTTAGGGTAACGACACAATGAACAATAATTGCTAAGCGCTGTTGTTGGTTTTGAGATCCTAATAGTTATAAAATCCATAATTATATTGCTTCTAGTTCAAAATTCCTCAGGAAAATTAATTCAAGTGTATATGTTCTCATTTATTTCTATTTAGCTTAGTTTTACTGAACGATTGATTCGGTCTTCAAAGTATACATTGGTGTCTACAACTGATAATTTATTATTGAAGTGAAAGTATAAAGAGCATCTTTATTTACAGGTATTGTGTATTCAAAAATAAAGTAATAATTCCAACATGAAAAACTGGACCAAATTTACATATGTGAAATAGCAAACACATCTTATTCATGTCGAGAAAATGCATCAAGCACTTTCAGTAAAATATTTATATTTATAATTTATTGAAAGTTGTAGAGAATTGTTGAGTATTATTAAATTACTCGTAATGGTAACATTTTGTTTATCCTAATAAAGTTGGATTACTAGATAAGCTTTTTGAAGCAATACATTTTAAGTATCACAGTTGATTTAGACTATTCCGTTGTGTAAGTTCACTCATTTTTAATGATTTAGAGTTACTATGAAATGAAGACAACCAGTCTCATTTGTCTATGGACATGTTTCTAAAACAACTATATGTAATACTATTTTAACTTAACTGCATAAAGCTTTATCATCAAATACTCTCCTTGTGGGTCTAAAAAATACAATAACCTTTTACATCAAAAAGCATGGAAACATCATAGGGAAATATTCATCTTGTGTTCTAATAACACCATCTATCATTTAATCATAATGTAAACATACAAACTAGCGTGCCATATGAATATAGCCAAATCCCATATGGAATATAAAAAGCCTTAAATATTCATAGGCTTTCTTTATTGATTAACACCTACTTAACACGATGTGTGGTAAGTCAAATAAACAGTCGAAAATGATAGTAAAACGCTTAACTTTGTAAAGATGATATACAACAATAACAGAAAATAAGACAATAGTTACACTAGAATACGCATGCGTACGTATTGTTGTTTACTTAAATATATTTTGAATTAAAATGTATCATATCACATTAAACTGTATTTTAGAAGTTCGATTGACCGTTTAAATATAATTTAATGCACATCATCTGTGTACCATTAATTATGTGTTTGATTTTTTGATACGGAAGACTTGAACCATAAAAATTATGATTAACGGTAATTTTAACTTTGACAACTTTCTTACATTTTCTCATCAAATTCCGATCAATTATTCCTGTCAGAAATGATTGGCAGCTCAATTTCCGGAAATTTGTATATGAACATGTGTTTCTTAATACAAAAAGACTTATTTTCAGTCTCTGTTCCATTACGTTCTGAATTCAAGACAAGTTATTTTTTGTTCGAGAAAATATTTGTAAAATAAGCACTTTGTATTGAAGTATTGATTTGGCTTAGTTGTTTTGGTTTGAAAAATACAATTTTATAATGCTTGATAACTAGAAGTAAACCTAATTGGGGACACATAAATCGATTATTAACCACACAACAATATTATTAAATATGAAATGAACAGTCTCCCGATAAATTATAACATTCTGAATTAGTTTTGTGCTCATATATGAAGGTTTGTGATATGCTATCTTGAACTTACATTCAAACCATCTTAAGCATATAAAATTTATCACGCCAAATGCACTTCAACTGTTTATAATTCAAACCTAAGCCCTCTGGTATAACGGTAGCAACAAAAGCGATAAAGAAACAAATTATTCAGAGGGAGGACATTAACGGCATTAATTGTTTTAAATATTATCCGGACTAATGGCCAATTAATTCAAGTGGTTTCAATTAACCAACATCAGTTTCGTTGACATTAAACAATTTTGTTTAAGCTGTGTAAAAAGTAGGGTTTTTTAAATTAAAAATGGAACAAGCATCAGTTCTTTTTATTATGTCATTCATGTAGCGGATAAATAATTTTGACTTTTTCAAACTTGGAGTTGGCTGAAAAAATCTAGGGAGGACATCAGCATGATAGTAGGATTATAAGGAAAACAAACTGGAGAAAAAAAAACATTCCGTGACTGAATTTAATAACCCGACTGCTGGCCTTTTAAGAATTTGTCTAATGGATCTAATGACATAGTGGTATCAGTATTATTGTCTCGTAAACAGCGTAAGATCATCAACCGTGTTCGAATTGTTTAAACCGTGTTTTCTGGTGCAGTTTATGTATTTGAACTTTTTACTCATATTACAAGAACGTGACTGTGCATTTTATATTATAAAGCAGCGCAGGGTCATACATGTTGGTTTGTCCCTTACTCTATTAATGATTTTTATAAAACATCATTCATTTTCATTACCATTTAATTATTCTGCTCTGCTCTTTAATTCAGTTTTCTCAATCTCTAGCTTTGTTAAAGAAAGGCGTATTTTTCTCAAGGTAACAGTTAATTATAATTATAATAATAATAATTTAAAAAAATCATTTTGAAAAATTGTACAATAAAGTACTTTGCCAAGGCACACAATTGTAAGAAAATAGCATGTAAACGTTATTAAAAATGACGGTTGTAGACATTTTACCATATTATATGAACAGAACTTTACCTCCTTAATATTTAAACACTTATTTGAGAATACATAAGTAATATTTGAGTCGTATAGATAGGATATTTTCCTTTTTGGAATTCATGAATGATAATAAATAAAAACAAGTTTTTACGGGGAATGTAAAATAGCAAAAACCAAAATTTATGATTCAAGTTCACCTTCTCAAAATTTTCTTGTGATAATAACTTTTTGTTTTCCTAACATTCTTGCAAATTTAAAATCAAGCTTTTGATCTCTACCATTTATTTTCTTGTAAATAATTTGTATTTTAACTTAAGATTTATTATGTATAAATGTTTTGTTTCTCGATGTAAAAAAACAAAAATCATTATAATAATTGGATAACTGGCGACAAGGGGGTGAAAGAAATTTTAAATTTTTTGTTTCTGAATGTATACTTTAAAAGAAAATATAATAAAAATTGTATGGAATATTAAAATAACCCCAAATTCCCCATTTTTGAAATGCACCCCAAAATTGTTTGGAAAATAATAAATATTTTTTTTTTTTTTGATTTAACATTTTTTTTCACATCTCATTCGAAATCAAAAAAACAATGATTGTATCTATATCATTTATACTATGGTACTTAGCCTAGATAACTTGGTTGTTCAATGCAAATTACATTACACTGAAGTCCTTGAGTGTGATGTTTATTATGGTTTAAGAACTATGGTTTTGTTTGTTTCTTATTTTTCTCTCCTTTTTGGCTATATTTTCCATTTTTCATCTACTGATAATTGTTCTTAAAGTGATAAAAATATTAAATTTACAAATGTGATTAAAGAAGCGGTATATTTATTTTTGTTTTCATATGCCGGTAATGTTACGTCAGAAAGACGTTTTTATTTCATATAGTGTGATTATCATAATATCATGATAATAATTATTGAAATCAACTCATTAATGGAGAGTTGTTTAAAAACTCGTAAAATAAGGAAATTGAACTAATTTATACAATTTTTAATTGAAAGTTTTTTTATCGTACAAGAAATTTCATTTAATCTATTGTTGAAATTAGGGAAAGGTATTTTTCTCGGTTTTTTTTTATTATTTGCTTTGTCCTGTGTAAAACTATGCAAGTTTGTCTTACGATACGACCTTCTATCAATAAATGACAATGAATGTGCAGGACGTTATCAAATTGGAATAATTGACCATTTAGTTACATTTGATTCTTTGTTTAGTGTTTCAATTCTTTATTAATCTTTAATTTCAATTATAAATTAGCAACATAAATATCTAGTTCTAATATGCCATTAACTAACAAACATACTACAATAAAAAAGAAAAAGATAAAAATAAATGAAAACAAATCTATTCAAGTTCACCGATGGCATGCCAGTGCAATGTTGACTCAATGTCTAATGTTTTTTAAAAAGACCCTTTAAGAGATAATGGATAAAAAATTTTTGGCGAAATATTTTTTAACATTTCCTACATAACAGGGAAAATAAATTCAGTATCTCGTCGTTAATTTCCCCAAATTTGACCCCAATTTCATTATGATATAATTTTGTTAACAGACCAAAGGCTATTGACCTCTTTTTTTCAAAGTAAAGTTCGAGGTACGTCGTCGTCTTTTTAAATTATGTGTGCTCACGAATTTAACACACACACACACACACACACACGTACATACCGCATCACAGTTGCTGCGGTGGCATAAAAAAGAAATCGATTAAAGGTTGATACAAAATTTTTCAAAAAAAAATATTAAAAAAATTGTCCAGAAAAAGTGATGTACTGAATATAAACTCCCACCTTCCTTTCAAAAAAAGCGGACTGAATGTTTAAAAAAAAATTTTCTTTTTAAGGGATGAAGCCGATTAATAATAAAAAAATAACCAAATAATGATAAGATGACAAATTTGTTTCCCAAATACAGGGTAAATTTACATTTAAAACCATCTATCTATTTACTTTATAACTGCTATCTTTTGCCGATTTGTGAATAAACGAACTTTCTTTTTTTTTTTACATTTGTCATAAAAAATTTTGCAAATATAACTACAAATTATTTCTTTTTAAAATTTTAAAAAAGGCACAAATAAAAAAATACAAGGGCTTTTTTTAGTTTAATGATATTTTAAAATATAGCAAAGCTATCATATATTAAATTTTTCAGTTTTGAAAAGAAGTACAATTTAAAAGGGCATTGACGCATTTTTTATTTTGTTTCTTGTTTTATCTTACGAATAAAGAAAAAACTAACATACAATTAAATTTGTTTCTTTTTTACGGAACGTAAAACATTTAATGGCAAAGTAATCAAAAAAATTTGCATGGGAAATGTGAGATTCTCCAAACCTCATTGTCGAAATGTACACCTTTTTTTCTAAATTTATATGAAAAAACTTCTTTTTTCTTATTTTTTTGTTTTGATGAAAATTTTTATTACTCCATTAAAATTCAAAAAAATTTTAAAAATAAATTGTTTATTTTTGTGTCAGTTTGTTTCATTTATGTATCACATTTTAGAATAAAATTTCTTTAAAATTTTTATCCCTTTTTTTTAATTTTTTCAGCTGTTAGTTTAAAAAAACTTTTTTGAATTTTTTTTTTTTTCATCTATTGAAAATTGGGTTGGTAAAATTAAAAATATAATTATTCAATTTTTTTAAGGGGCGAAATTTAAATTTTTTTTTCATGTGCCGTTTTTTTTATAAAAATTATTATTTTAATACAAAATTTATCGACAAAGCCCATTAAGAAAAATTTTTTTATAAACGGGGTATTTTGTTCCGGGGAATTAAATTTTGAACAATTTTTTTAAAAGTTAAAAACCCGGTATGCAAATTTAAAAATAAAATTTACGAAATTTCAAAAAATTATTTAAAATCCAAATTTAAATTTTGAAAATATTTAACAAATTTTCCTCTCGTGTTTCTTTTTCAGTTGCTTTTTTTGCTATTGTCTTTTTTCAACTATGAAACTTTAAAAAGTTACCCTTATGATTTTTAACGCAACAATTACCGTTTTTTTAAACAATTGTCCTTGTTGTTATAAACATTAAAAACAAATAATTCTGAGATGATGTCTCCCATTCATTCAACATAAGCATGTCTGAAACCCAATGACAATGTCCGCTGATTGGAAACAATTGCTTTGTTTTGTGTAAAATAATGTAATTTTTGTCATATGATAGTTTTCTATCAATACATGACAATAAATGTGCAGGGCGTTATCTAATTTGAATATAAATACATTATTTAGTTACATTTTATTATTATTTTATTTATTAATTATGTACATACACATGCAAACATATGAAACCATTAAATTGCAATAAACAAGTTTAGCAACATAAATTTAGTAGTTCCTAATATGTCCAATTAACTAATAAAATTTAATAATAATATTAAAAGGATAAAAAAAAAGATTCCTTTTAAGGTCTAGGCCACCGATGGCATCCGTTGTAATTACGACTTAAAGTCTGAATGTAAGTTAAGAGTACATAGAAAACTGGGATATCAAATTTGTATAAATATTTAATAAAATGTAACTTTATAAACCCGGAAGAAAAAAAGTTGATTTTTTCATATTTACCGCAAGTTTTTCCCCTTTTTGGGGTAATAAAAATTCATAGGGTTTACAAAACCTATTTCAAAGAACAATATTAAAAAATTTTTCCAAAAAATGATGTACTGAATAAAAGAACCCCACATTTCCCTTTTCGAAAAAGAAACGTGACTGTTTTTATTAAATGTTTTTTTAAAAAAAATAAGCCCCATTTAAGGGCCCGATAATGATTTGGCTAGCACTGTGTTTTCCTAATACAGGATAAATTTACATTTTAAACCCTTCAATGTATTTACTCATAACTCTATTTTTATCGATTTTGACGAAAAATAATTTTTACGCTTTCCATAAATACTTGGGAAAATTTAACTTGAAATTTAAAATTATTTACAAAAAAAACAGGGAAGTACAAACAGATGCTATTTTAAAGTTTTATCCCAAAAAACAAAGTCATTTACATATACTAAAAATTTTTTTAAAACTTTTCTTTTAATTTTACTGAAATATTTTCAAGTTATATTTTAAAGTCATATTGAAAATAACTACAAAAATGCTGAAAATAAGTACAATTTTTTTTTCTATTTGTCTGCTTCCGCTTTTCCCTAAAGAATAAAAATTTTAAATTGAAAAGTGTTTTTTAAAAAATCAATCAAATTTTGCAATCTTTTATATTTTAAATTTAATATAATGAAAGTTTTTTCTCTTCATATAAAGTACAAAATATATTATATATATATTTTTTTATCCCATATCACAAAACCTCATTTTTATAAATAAATGTTTATTAATCAATACTCTAATTATTTCATTTCCCCAATAATTTTAAAGACACTGATGCAGAGTAAAACAAAAATTAAGGGTGGATAGCCAACAGCCATTAAAGAATTTTAAAAGGTGGTAGGGCATATTATTTTACGTCTAGAATTTCTTTTTTATGTATTCAGGTTTCTGGATTAGAAAAATTGGAAAAAAAAAAACTTTAGCAAATTTGGGACAATTTTATCAATTTAACGTATCAAATTAAAGAGGAATTTTTTTAAAAATTGTTTTTTCCACATATCATTCTTCTGAATTTTTATGTATTTGGTTTTTTGTTTTCTTTGTCTTTTCAAAATCACAGTAAGTAAAAGGAAGAATTTTTTTCCCTTTTTATTTTTTTTTCCCTTTTAAAAAATTTTATCGCATTGAATTTTATAGGATTAAAAAAAGAAAATATTTTTCAAAAAAACTTTAAAAAAGTTTTCCCTGATTCTAAAAAATGGTCAACAAAGTTTTCAAACTAAGTCCTGCGTTTTTTTACTTTTATACATTGTTTTATAAAAACAAAAACTTTCTACAAACATTTTTTAAGTTTCCATTAATGATAAATGTAATTTTTTAAATTTTAAAAATTTTGTTTTAATTTTAAAATTTTAAAAAAATTTTTAAATAGAATTTTCCCAAAAATAAAACGAGAGAAAAAGCTAATTTTATTGGTTTGGGGTTCCTTTATATTTGATATTTGGCTGACACTAGATGAATATTAAGTAATGAAAACTATTAAAATAAGTTCCGGTTGCGTTATAAAAAAATTTTGAAATATAAGATCAACATCAATGTTTTTCGAACAGATTTTTCTGAAAACAACTAGTTTAATAAATTTTCATAGTGTTCCCAAATCACCATTTTTCATTTTATCATAATGTAAACAAAAAAACTACGCGAAAGATAATATTTAAAAACCCCTTTTGGAATATAATACAGACTTAAATATTCATAGGCATATTCTATTGATTTACACGTCCTTAACACGATTTTGTGGTTAATCAAATAGATTAAATATTAGCAATCGTGTTTGGTTTATACAAAAGATGTATAAATAATCCAGCAATGAAAGTAAGTATTAAAATAGTTTAACTTGTCTATGTATGTAGATGTATTTTGATACAAATGCTTAAAAGTATTTTATAACTTAAATTTATTAAAATAGCACAACAAGAAAATAGAGTTGTTGGAAGTTAGATTGCCAAATTGACTATTTAACAAAAGCATATCAATGAAATCATAAAGTGTTTCATTCTGTTATTTCTTTTATTACAAGTACAACATAGAAGTTTCTCGAAAACTTATTAATAAGTTAGATAACTGTCGTGATAATGTAGTATATTACAATATAAATATTAATCGAACCAATCTACAGTTTTACTTATACATTCGTACGTGATACACGGATGGAGAAATTATACAAAAACAGACCAGACAATATTGCCAGGTTATAATTCATCTAGCTTAAATTATATATCTATATACAGAACAAAAACAGTTACATGCGTCTTATTTATCAGATTTGTAATAGAAAACGTAAAGCATTTTTAATCGATCTTCATCTTGTAATTGATTCAAATAGAAAATTGTACGTGTCTTTTAAATTGTCCCGGAATAGGGGAAGCAGTTAAATGTGCTTACATTGATGGGGGAAGGGAAATGTTTTAGATCTGATATTTAAGTAATTAAAACTATTCTTTGAAGATAGGAATAAAAGCATCATATTTTGTAAATTGTCTCTTTTAAATGAACGCAAAAAGTTATCAATTTCAATGAAACGGAAATTTAATATCATCATTATTAAATTTGATGCAAAAGTACACGTAATTAAGTCTTAAAATGACACACTCACAACTACGTACACGAAAGTATATCCAATCCTAGTAACAACCACCAACTGAGTCGTTTCGACAATAAATCCGTAACCTGTGTGGTTTTTACTAAGCATTTGTAATGTTTCGGAATCAATACAAAATATACATTACCCATCAACGGTTAAAACAAAAAGACCAAGCGTTATTTGTATTATCAAAATTATATTTATTGGAATTTTCACGTTAATAAAGTTCTTACACTCTCTCATCAGTATGGCATCAATTATTCCTATCAGAAATGACTGGCAGTTCAATTTCCGGAAATTTGTATATGAATATTTGTTGTTTATCATAAACAAACTTATTTTCAGGCACTGTTATACAGTAGATTGCTTCCGTTCTTAATTCAAAACAAACCGTATTTGTTATTGATTAAACCTAGACAACATTTATCCTAAAAACAGAACACTTTGAAAATAAATAATAACATTTAGTTCTATCATAGTTTGTGGACCGTTCTGTTGAATAAGTGTCAGAGTTAAATCGTTAACTGGCGTACAGGTATTCGTTACCCGCACTCCAGAGCATACATTGATTGGCTTCGCCTCGTGTTTCAATGCCATTTCTATTACTTATTTACAAAAAGTATAAAACAATTGACTGGGTTTGTGAAATACAAATATTATATTTCAAGTAGCATAA
Organism: Ruditapes philippinarum; assembly: GCF_026571515.1. Taxonomy (NCBI): domain Eukaryota; kingdom Metazoa; phylum Mollusca; class Bivalvia; order Venerida; family Veneridae; genus Ruditapes; species Ruditapes philippinarum. Next base: position 62,138 of record NW_026854501.1, on the reverse strand, counting down.
AGAGTGTTGAAACCTCGTTTCGATAGCTAGATAATATAAAACATGAATTGAAAACTCATCCGATGTAATATAGCGTTCTTATCTTGCTCATATTTGAATGTCTGCGATATTTTATTTCACATTTTGTTAAATCGTATACATATACATATAAAATATATTGAATAATCCGCCAAATCGCCTTCAAATGTTTCACTATTCTCATTCTTATAATATTACAGATTGACTTAATATATTCAATTGTTTTTATCTTTCTGTTATCAGATCCAAGTCACCTTATGCCACATCAGCAGCAGCAGCAGCAGCAGCAATAAATAAACCGATTTTGTAATCACACAACAACAACAGAAGAACATAACGGGCTAGAATTACATATTCATCGTATAAAACTTAATTGTAAAATGTAATCGCGCTATTTTTTATTAAGACACTTAAGCAAGACCTGAAATATAAAATGTTTATGAAACGGGGTTTAGTCCAGCTTGATGCGATCAAAAATTGGGTTAATTATGCAAAGTATTTCGGCATCGATGGACAACTTACCTCTGCTTTCCAATTTTTACGCAAATGAACGGCAATTTGTTTAAAATGATCTTTTATCAGCGGTGACAGATAAATGACTCAATGAACAATATAAATTGTTTCGATTAAAAATAAAAAACCAATCAACCACCACTTATTTTCAAATCCAATACTCTTCCCTCTTGAGCCGGCGCGCCTACAAATATGTTTCATTGTCAAATATTAAATGATTTTGAACAAAGATTATAAAATGATATTAATTATGAATATATGTTATATAATATTTAGTTCTAATTGACCACATTTAGGCTAACAGCTTCCAAAAATAATATCGTATATTTTAACTTTATTTTTTACTCATGCAAAAATTTACAGAACTGGTCAAACTCGCGAGATTTTGTTGAAAAACAAACCACTTGGAAAGCCTTTAAGAACGTTAGAAACGACAAAATTGTGAAATGTTGCAGGTAAGCTTACATAAAGGCTGACAAGGAAAGTGAAAATGCCCCCTTACCATCTGCTTAAGGGGTATTCAGCAAATTCATGACATTGATAAAATTACAAATTTCAAAAAAAAATGTCAAGTTTCAATATAACAAAGTTAATAAAAAACAGGGAAATTAATCTTTCTAACAGGACTATTATCCTATGGTAATTCATTTCATCATTTACATTGTAACTGTTTTCGTTGAACTATATTACAATAGCTCATCAAATGACCATAAATAATCTCTGACAGAAATGATTGGCAGTTCAATTTACACAATGTTGTAAATAAACGATTTCCCAATCATAAAACAGCTCAATGCCATATTCACTGGATGATAGTTATTTTCCTTTTAATGGAAACCCAATCGATAATAAATTATTAATATAGATTTTGATTTTCAAATTCTATGAATCAATATGCATCATCAAATTAAAACAAACAACAGCAACAACACAAAATGCGTGCACTACATACAACGTTGTTGTGAGCATTATATTATTTATTTTTTAGCAGTTTTAAAGAAAATGAGAACACACATGAACAAGGCAACGTGACGTTGACAGAACGCAGACCCCGACACAATAAACCTCCCATCAAAAGAGTGGAAGACTGTTTGAGACGATGCATCTTTTATTAGAATCTTATTATTTCATCTTTGCATTCATCAATGCCTAGGATATAAGAACTCTGCTATTAAAATGTTTTAGATATAGATGAGTGTATACCTAATTTAAATAAGGAATTTGATAATTAGAGTTTTTTCTATATTTTGTTATCTTATTGTGTTAAGCTTTTTGTGAAAATGAAATTTATTTAAAGCTTACAGTTCGCCAAAGTTTGTCTACCAATGAAATCGCTCTATTTTGTTTAAAATGTGCCGAAGTATTTTCCATACAGTGCTGTTACTCAACAGTATAAATTAAATACGTTAAATGAGCCGATTTAATGGACTCCGCCTATTTACATAGTGCACTCGGTTTGAATAGACGGGGCTAACTGTAAGTCGGTTATAGGTTATATACAGAGTTTTAAGAAACTAATTTTCTCGCTTCACTTCGTTGGCTCGAAAATTAATTTCTTAAAACTCTGTATATAACCTATAACCTATACTTGTAAAGCAGTCACAAATATTGTGAAAATCTACTTTACATAAAAGTCGTGATTTCCAAAATTAACCAAACTAGATATAAGCACCGTTAAATCATAAAAAAATTGTGACGTTCACACATAATTTATGAACTTACAAAACATGACGATAAACAGGACTACCTGTCAAGTGTTAGGTTAATCTGAGAGGTGTATCGAGTAAGGTAGCGTAACAGGATAATCTAGATTAACATCTGTCAAAATACCATTGACGTTGACGCATGAGAGATAAGCTCGTAGAGAATAAAGCAGATAAGACAACATGACTCTCAGCAGCCATTTGTTTGCGTGCAGAAAAAAATGAAAATTTATTTAAAAGTAATTTTCTGGTAGACCAATTCTAGAACATACTTTCAGTCTTTTATGTTTAATGTATTTTTTAAATTAAATAAATGTATTTAATGATAAAAATGTTACAATTGTCTGACAAAGGCAGACCTGTCCATGTACAACAGAACTGTTTATGACGTTTATATTTTTATTTAATCCTATTAAATAACAAATCGTAAGAAGCAAATACGGAAGAATGTAAAGTTTAACACAGAATAACAGAATTTAAATATAATACATGTCTGAGGTAAACATTTCCAAATAATTATGTTATCTAACCGCGAGTTATCAAGGCATGACAGTTTCGGCGCTCACCTTATTGTAAACCGTGTGTATTTTATAAATTGCATGTAGTTACCCGTTATACTGGCACGCAATTTCCGTGCACAACTCACCTATACTATACATATATACATTCAACGCGGTCAAATCATTGATAATATATTCAATTTGGATTTTTACATGGTGATTGATATGGTACAAGTATGCAGGCATTCGAGACTTCAGATTCATAAGATAAGATTTTTCATTTATCTTAAGAAGTGATTTGTTTTGATGTTGGTTTAATAATATAATAAATAGCCATTACATATATAGGTTTATTGGTATCATGATTAGTGAAATTACATGTACTAAAATATACCTACATGTATCCGAGTTGAGTCTTGATATTTTTCATGAGTAACATTCCCTTTCATTACTGAGAAAACCTTGGAAAAATTGGTCACTTACGAAACCTAATGCTGCAAGATGTATGCTACCTGGGACTGGCACAGGTTTTCATTTTTATTTCAAATACGTTTAAATTAACTTACAATGTAGAAACAACTTCGCAACAAACTTGTTGTAACTATGTAAACATGCTCGTTAAATGGTTCTCAGTAAATATATCTAACATGTGTAACGCATAAAGTATCTTTCATCACAATTCTAGTTTATTACAATATGTACGACAATCAAGTAACTCTGCTTTTTATAAAAGTTGAGTTACAAAGTTATATGGTGCCACCTCTATTTATGTTTTGTTCTAATTACACAGCATTGTGATGTAACATATGTAACATCTGTAGTATTGTGAATTAAACGTCAAATCTGTATTTCAATTGAAATACACTTAAATTAAATAACGATAACTCCGTAACAAATTTACAACAAATTCGTATCTCTATTTATTACGACTTCCGGATAGTGCACTGTAACACCTGTAACATTTTAAATTAAACGTCAAACCTTCATGTCATTTGAGATACACTTAAAGTAAGTAACAATCAATAAGTAACACTATTCTAAGTGTGACAAATTAACAACAAAATTTGTATCTCTTTTTTCTGAGACTTCTGGGTATGTACATCTATAACATTTTAAATTGAATGTCAAATTTGTACTTTTATTTCAAATACACTTAAAGTAACAATATTGTTAGTTAGTGACAAGTTAACAACAAATTTGTATATTTATTTTATTGCGACTTCTGGGTAGTGCACTGTTACACATGTACATGTGTAACATTTTAAATTAAACGTCAAATCTTTATTTCATTTGAAATACTCTTATAATACGTAGCAATAATATATGTTCGTGACAAATATTCCACAAGTCTGTATCTCTATTTATTGCAACTTCTGGGTAGTGCAGTGTTACACATGTACATGTGTAACATTTTAAATTAAACGTCAAATCTTTATTTCTTTATTTCATTTGAAATACTCTTTAAGTACGAAACAATGAAATAATGTTCGTGACAAAACCACAAGTCTGTATCTCTATTTAATGTGACATCTTGGTAGTGCAGTTTTAGACATGTACATGTGTAACACTTAAACTAAAACGTCAAGTCCTTATTTCATTTGGAAGAACACATTAAAATCTGTAATATTTGTTATCAATAAGCTTCAAATATTGTTTTCATTTCAAATACGCACTATTAAGTAAAATTGCTCTGACAATTTGGTGACAACTTTGAACGATATATTTATCTTTATAAGAGTGCCGATTTCCTTTCATTCTTATTTCAAATAGATAAAACTTAAATATAATTCCTCTCACAAATAACTGCCAAACCATAAATGTTATGATATTTCTTTCCATTTTATAAAGAAGAAAGACTCGGTATTGCAATTGTAACACGTGTAATATCATTATTATTTGTAATAAATACTTTTATCCAAAATGCATGTAACTTATACATGTTATATAAATAATGTGTTTTAAAATTGTAGTAACAAACGAATTGTTTAATGTTAAAGTTGTTCTATTGGTTCTCATTTTGACGTCTTATCGGTTTCTAACAAATGTAACACCTATAACATTAAACATTAAAATCCTTTGTGTATGTAATTACATTTCTCATGATTAAAGTGTCACTACTATAACAACTTTGAAATAAACTTTTAACATATTGTAACTCTATTAGTTTCGATTTGCTGTATCATTTCTACGTATTACGCTCTACCACATGTAGCATTTATAACAATTATAAATCGAAATTAGTTGATTAAAAATCTTAGATTTTGAAATCTGATAATATTGTGTGAAATCATTTAACATATATGTTCCTTTAAAATTTCAGATTTTTTACTTGTTGCAGGTATAACACTGCTACACAGTTTTTTTTTCTCAATATTTGTAAATTATTTACTTTAAATATTAATTTTATTCAAACTCCACGTTCACACACTAACAATGATGTAAGAAATATGTAACAAAATTAATTAATGACATAATATTTAACACATAATAGTGTTTATTACAAAATTTAAAACCATTTCTATGTATTGTGGTGTATCACATGTAGCATCTGTAACTTTTAATACATTAATGCTTCAAATTTCATTCAAAATACATGAACCTTTAATAGCAAGTTGTTAGAACAAGCTTACAACACCAATATAAACTAAACGCTTCTGATTTATGACAATTTCTTATTTTCATGCTGTAAATATGTAACATTTGTAACTCTTAATAATCTTTGCACCACCGGGATTGTGGCAGACTTCACTACCATATATAATGTTATTTGATTAACTTAAAACTTTCAACATATATGTAACGCTGAAATGTAGCATATAATTATATAGAATGTATATTTATTCCCCCAATGTCTGAATCCTTTCAAATTCAGTTGATAAAAATTTAACAGTATGGCATTTCCATCTGTGTTTTTATGTGGTACATGTATAAGATTCATAATCATAGTATTTTTATAACTTTAAAACATAATTTATATCAAAGATAATTGTTATAATTGTGAAAAAAAATTGTATATGATATATCTTTGTCTATTACTTCCAATCTGCTTTATCATTACTAGGTATTGTATCATTTTTAACAAAATATCAATCAAAATAGTAGCTGATTCTCAGACTTTAAAATCTGATATTATATAATTTTGAAATCTTTCAATGTTGAATTTATTGTTCCTTTAAAATGTTCGATATTTTTACTTGTTATAGCTATTATACTGCTTAACATATTTATCTGTAATATTTGTTAAAATATTCTTTGAACATAAATTTTATTCAAACTACAGGTACGTACACTAACAATATGTAACAAATTTATCACATCTATTTTACACTTGCTTCTGATTTATGACATTTTTTAGTATTATGGCTTAAAACATGTAACATTTGTAACACATATTCTTTAAATCGTAATTTCAACTCCCTTTTATAACAGCCATTGGAAAATCTTTGCACCACCAGGATTGTAACTTCACTACCGTTTATAATGTTATATATACCGAAAACTTCAAGCATCTATGTAACTCTGCAATGTTACATATTTATCTTTTGAAAGTATTGAACTGCATCACACATAATACATGTATCAGTAACTTTGTAACAAACCTAAAAAACATTACCTTTGAATATATTTAAACATTGTTTGATCTACCTAATTATGTTTGATTTTATTTATGACTATACTTGCATTTTCTTAGTTATATGCTGCTACTCATCAGTAACATTTGTTTCAAATATTCCACGATTTTATTTTTCATTCGAAATGCCAAAAGTTAGCATAGCAATGTGTTGGCAATTTATCAACAACCTTGCAACAGCCATAATACTTAATTAGTTTGGGTATTACTAAGTACTGTGCTGTAACACTTCTTGCAAAATTGAAAAATGTAATATTGTAAAAATACTTTATAATTGTTCGATTTGATTTTAAACACCCGTGAATATTGTAACAACTCATGTATTTATATTCGTGTACACTTTAAACTTCCATTGAAATACTTATAGCAGCTTCTTAACATAATGCTGCATCAAAGCTTAATTTAACTATTATATGTCATTATTGTTAAACGTCTCTTTATACTGCAAGTTACGAGTATATGTATTTGTACATGCTAGGCATTTTATTGAGAGCATAACAAAACGGAAACCATCGACAAACAGGGAATATAAGACCACATTTTATTCGTTACAGTATCAAGGCTGATAGTCAAATATATCAAATAGTTAATATTATAACTCTAAATGGTTCTTTTGAATTGTTACATAACAATTAAGTCTGTCGAATGACAAAACACAATGCATTTAACTCAAAACATGACATTATCACCTACGTTTATTGAATGTAGATTTATTCCTTCAATTATATCTGAACAATTGCATTTCTTTCCCTTTCATATGAATGTGATAAAAAAATAACTGTATGACATTTCCATCTGTGTTTTTATAAACGAAAAGTAATTTTAAAAACTTTAAAACATGATATATATCCAAGATAAAATTGTGAGAAAATGTTCGTATATGAAATAGATATCTGTTATTTAAGGATATAAATCAAGTAATAAAATTAAGTAGTTGTGTGGTCACGCAAACAAATATATGTAAGTGTCACGGGGATGTAATTCTTAATCCATTTTCATAAGAAAAGAACTCTTAGAAAAGTATAATGAAGAAACTTACAATATATATCATCGACCGTATTTATTTCAAACAATTGTAAACGAAAAATGATGGATACAAAGACAATGATATTACCGTTTGTTATCTTTATTGAAATAAGTTATCAGAATTTCACAAACAATGTTTGAGCGTTTACAAAAGACGCTTATTTCAAAACAGTGTTTGATATTGTGAACAAAAATTGCAATTACTATGCAATAATGACTGTTGTACCTAAGCGCGACTATATAGAGAAAAGTATAAATATGTGGTGAAACTTCGCTGGATGAACATGCAGTATCGTATGGAAAAAAAGAATAAATAAATAAAATGAAATAAAACACACAAAAAATAAGCGTATGTAGGCAGTTTTACTCCTTATTTCTGAATAGTAAACTTTTTTGTTCGTTTCAAAAGAACTTTTAAGACTGACAAAATGCTAATCCTTACAAAATTACAGAGTAGGGAAAAGTGCGAGAACTTTAATGCCTTGTTTCAAAAAAATATATCCTTGCTATTGTTATCATATAATTAAAACGAAAATGCTAAACAACAATTTCAAATAACAAGGATAATAACATTCCTGAACCTGACAATGTGCAGTTGTTTGACAAGAAACATCTGAAAGATGTTTAGTAGTTACGTCTCTTTTTAACTCTAATTCTTGTCACAATTGGCTATTTTGACAATTCAGCGTAAACAGTGCATGCGTTGCGAACAAAAACCAACGATGAAAATTGACAGGAACGAAAATGCTTGAAACAACGCTTGAAACAGTAACACAAGCAATATTTTCTAATCCTTTTCAACGATAACATGATGAAAAGAATTAAATCGTTAGAGGAAAACCGGTTTAAAATTCTTTTACACGTATAATTTTTTATGTTGTGCAGGAAACAATGGTACTGATAAAGAAATGTTATTGGGTCTATTAAGTGACTTCCAATATAGGCCAGAAGTTCGATTATTAAATACAGTCAAGTTACAGTGAAGTTATCTAAAGGTTAACGAGAATGTGTAGGTTCATTTGTCTCCTATGAACCCTTTGATCATGGGAAAATTTAAGCAATATCCAAGTTTAAAAAATGTCTTTTTTATGTGTTGTTATTTTTTTCTGAACTTTCAATGTTCAAGTTCGAGTCACAGTCCAATATACTGTACGGCATGCCATTGCTGTCTGATCACCACAGTGTTCCACAGTTTTATGATAATCCTATTCTTACACCTGTGTCAAACATATTCTTATCTTCCATAATATATATTGTTATAGAAAATGTTGGAGCTACTAGTTTTTAAAATTACCATTTCCAATATATAAAATCATATTTAATCATGTAATTAAAGGAATCTTGTTTAGTTTCCTAACTAACTGTTTAAAGGACTAGCACGAGACAAATCATCTGGACTATAAGAATATTTTTAATGCTTGGTGAAAGGCAGATGCAGTGTATTTTGTATATTTTTCAACTGAATACTCATATAAGTACACAGATCTAGGTGCTCAAGGAAAAATGAGTCACAGTAATTTACTTTTACCCATGAAAATATACGGAATTTTATCATTTTGTAAAATTATTATTCCATTGTTCACTCAAAAGAAAAAAAAGTATCCCTCTAAATGGAATAATCAAACATCTGAAGAAAGCAGTATAAATGTTAAAATATAGGAGTACATTATGTAATACATTTTTGAAATACTATTATGTCATTCGTTTATTTCTTAGGATGGAAAGACGACCCTATATATCAATGAATGTGTTTGACAAGTGGGTGTCTATAAAAAGAAGAAGTTGTGATCTATGATATATTATTCCAGACAGAGTGGTTTACTGTTCTGACACTGATTGATATTCTTTGTATTACGAATTGATGATAAATATTATTTTATGATATAATAGCAGGTTATTGTCTACTAAATCTGTAAGATAATGCTAGTCACTTGTTGTTATATATACAGATGGCTGCAGTACGTATATTTATTCACATATTTTGTCTTGTTGACATTATTGAGGCCATCATATTCCAGTATTTTTTCTGTTTCAGTATTGATTCACTTTTGAGAATGGTCAATTCAAAAAGGTGCTTTCATTCTTTATTATAATAGACACTAGAAAAAAAAGGAAAATTACATTTTCCAAAAACACATGCTATGCATGAGGGGTTACAGAAATCACACTGTATCTTTATCGCCTTTTTTTACGTGAGTATGAATGAATTCCGCTCACATTTGGGTTTGAATGCCGCCGCTCCTCAGTTGGATCTAAAATAATGTTGAAACCATATATTTATTCTTAAAACAGTTTGCATTATACCTTATATACAGCATAACTCTGCTGATTTTATAAGGACTTCTCTAGAAACTATACATAAGCACATTTGGGAATATGAAGATTAAAACTATAAACTTAATCGAGCAACAGTGAAGAGCCAGGCCAGACCGCAGAAATGTACAGTTTTGCCTGACTCTTTACAGTTAAAAGCGGTTAAGGCTTATCAGTATTAGTTCTGGTTCTAGGACATTATTGACAGGTCAATCAGTATTAAGATCAAGCGAAAATCTTGATACAATTGCTAATCGGTAATTTATAACCATTTACCGCCGGATGAATGAAACGCCTTGAATGATAATGATAATTTGACTACAGCAAAAAGCTGAGGATGCTGACTGAGATACATTGAAAATTCGGAACGGTAAGTATATACAGATAATGACAATTTTAGATTCCCAAACAATGCGTATAATTGTCAAAATAGCAGTATATTTTTAACATCATAAATTTGATCAATTTCAAATAAATACAAAATTTGAATATACAACGCTTTTTCATAACAAATATTAAAACATATATTAAGTATTTAAAAAAAACTACCTTTTTACTGAACATTGTATTATTACCACAACTATATGTTGCCTGTGTTTGCGACATTTCGATCGATTTTGACTATTATGCTGATTTCAAAAATGTTTAATTTAAATACTTTATTTCGAATAAATTCACATTGTTGTCTTGTTTTGGACTTTGCATTCCAACAGTCAACATAGTCTTCAGTTGATGGTAATTCTTAAGATGTAGCACAATATCCTAGCAGAAAACCGACTTGTAAACAGATGCAGGCTCTCTTTTAAAATGCTGCTTGTGACAAATGCACCACCTTTTGTAGTCATTATAGTATTTTATGAATATTTTATACGTATAATTTATGCAGATTTAGTTTGCATTCTGTTTTTAAATATATGTGAGGATACTTCGCATTTAACTGTTATATTTTTCAGGTTAAATATCCGGAGAGGAGTAGTATGTGTTGGTGTTTGCGAGCCATACTTAAAGTGTATCTCAGGTATTCTTTCTATTGTCTTTAATATTTTAGCATTGCGCTATGCTGGTATTTTTTAAACATTATTATATGCTAGATATTATCTCAGCATGTTTTTACACGATGGATGTTTTAAATGTGATACATTTTATAAGCTGCAAAATACAAGTATTTAACGTGATGTTAGAGAATTTGGTAATTATAATAACAGCTTATAATTACCATTTACCTGATTTTAACATTATACGTGTGAACGTTAGTGAAAAGAAGTTAATCATCATTAATCAAGTCATTTGATAAAAATATGTTGCAAATTGGTAACAAAGTATAGTAAAAAGATTGGCGGAAAAGGAAGCATTTTATCTATAGAAAATAATAATAATTATATCCTGAATAAATAAAATGATATAAGAGACCCTCTATAAGAAAAAGAAGAAAGGAGAAAGAAAACTAAAACTCTCGAAGTCATCGTTTCAAAACAATTCCTGTGTGCTTTATTACCAGGAAGTTCGTACTCCGCGGATTCAAATGCATTATTGGCTAATAGTAAATACTCATAAAACATTCTAATGCCTGACATAGAAGAAATCTTTCTGATAAATTGAGACCATTGAAAGTGATACAATGTTATAAATTAGGATTCAACCGGAATCAATACAGAATAATGGGAACAGTATGATGATTCCAAACTCATTGACTGCTATTCTTTGCGGAAGATGGCATACGCAAAGAGTTCTTATTAATATGATAACTTAATCTGAACAGTTAGGCAAAAACGAAAACATTAGAATGTTGACTGTATTGAATAAGTTTGTACTTTTGAAAATTTCATAGGTAAACAAAGCATGTTATTTTTCCTGATAAAGGCTTACACACTTTCTGTTTTATATGATCTTCATCAATATGTAACCTTTAATTAATTCCAACTTATTTAAGTTTCGTTTTGTATGAAGCTTTAAGATTATAGACAAGTACACTCGTATCCGTTCCAGGAACCAAGCATTACAGAGCAATAGGAATAAATGTCTCTGCTCAAGGGAAAAATGCATGCTCTTATAGGGATGTGGACCCCAGCGACTAGAGATGCTTAGATTTCTAGTGTTACGCGTCATCCATTTTGATATGTTAAACAGTTTCACAAATTAATACTGTAATATTAATTTAATCACGCGAATGACAAATCCGTTTCTCACTAATATTATTGTATGTACTTTATCAATTACTTCCTGGAAAATATATTACAGGTAATGATCATTATACATATTGACATCAAATAAAGATATAAAATTTGGAAATGAACAAGGCTGACATGCAATATAGAATGTGTTATGTTTATATTTCATTTAAAAAAATTCTCCTGTAAACGGTCTATTCTGTTTCAAAAAAGTATTTTGTAAAAAATAGTAATTGTTATGTCTTTAATGATATGATGCAAGTTGATGTATTTTGCTACAATCAGATTACATCTAACTTTCCAATATCCGTCTATGAGTGTAGATCTCCGCAGACTGATATACCATGCCAAAATTTAGCAAACCCTTTGATTTCTGTCACATTAAATCCATTAAGCATAGATTGAGCGCTTTACTTAATGGTTTTGCCGGACGGATTACGCTGAAACTGAAGATAAAAAGTATCGCCATTGATAAAGTTTGCTCTAGTCAGTTTTGCAAATATTTTGGAGGAATGGTTATCCTTTTCGTTAAATTAATTAAGATTACACGAGCCATTCAGAAGATATATATGATATATGTTTTTCCAGATATGATGGCTTGTTTTCTGGACACTGATGAATAGTATCACACGATACTATGTTTATAGTATCACACGATACTATGTTTCTACTTGTATATACTTGTATGTTAAGAATTCCTATCATTCACAAACTTAAACGATCACTCTTATAGGTTCAATTTTATGGCAGATTATAGCTATCAATATAGCCATAGCTTTTCTATATTACGTTCAAAACGGAAGGCAGCTGCTCACAAACATTATAACAAACACAACCATAAGGATTTTATGTCACTTTTGTAAACAAGTTACAAAGTATCATCAACAAATGTAGCCACTGCATAGCTCATCAGAAAAATTACATAAAACTGTATATACCAGAAAACGTTAATTATTCAGCTGATTATAATAACGTCCGTGTGTTTCCCTGTGCTCCTCCCTGTTTTCGTTCGGCGCCCTGTCCGGCTTCTTGTCGGCGGTCCTGTTTTACTGAATAGTGTTGCGAAGGCGTTAATTGTATGTCACTCGCTCTTTGTGATCGTTGTTCTGTGACAAAACGTTGTATATTGTGACAAAACGTCTGGAGTATAAGAATATGAAGTTTAATCCTTGGTGAAAGGTCGATGACCGGGATATTGTTATTCAACAGATTCCTCATGTACGTACACAAACCAATGTGCTCAAAGAAAAATGGGTCGCGGTAATTATATTTGTTTGTACACATATAATGCCATCTCGAGAAGAAAAAACTGATGATTTTTTTTTTTCATTTTATCCATGAAAATACACGGCATTTTATGGTATTTTGTAAAAGTTATTCCATAGTTAATTCAAAAGAAAAAATATCCCTCTTATTATTGACATTATCATGATAATATTCAAAATTCTGAAGAAAAAAGCAGTGTTATGGTATTGAAATATAACAGTAAGTTATGTAACACATTTTTGAAATACTAAAATGTCTGACGTTTAATTTTTATGGTGGAAAGACGACCCTATATATCCATGAATGTGTTTGACAATTAAGTGTGTGTATAAAATGAAGAAGTTGTGATCTATGATATATTATTCCAGACAGAGTGGTTTACTGTTCTGACACTGATTGATATATTTTGTATTACAAATTGATGATAAATATAATTGTATGATATAATAGCAGGTTATTGTCTACTAAATCTGTAAGATAATGCTAGTCACTTGTTGGTATATATACAGTTGGTTGCGGGACGTATATTTATTCAACACATGACATTATTCAGGTCACCATATTCCAGTGTTTTTTCTGTCTCAGTATTGGTTCAATTTTAAGGACGGTTGGTCACTCAAAAAAGTAACTTTTATTCTTTATTTATAACAGACACTTGTTTAAAATGAAAAATACATTTTCCAAAACAAAAAGCTGCAATAACTTTATATAATTTATTTATTCAAATTTTGACATTATTCAGGTCACCATATTCAAGTTTTTTTTTGTCTCAGTATTGATTCAATTTTTAGAATGGTTGGTCATTCAAACGAAATTTGGATAACAAGAAACATACATTTTCCAAAACAAATGCATGAGGGGTTTCGGTCATCAACATGTTTCTCTCGCTTTTATTTATATGATAACGCATCATAAAGTGAGTATCATGAATGAATGCCGCTCCCTTCTGGGTTTCATTTAAATCAAACAAAAGATTTATTCTTACTACAATATGCGTTAATTTTCTCGACGAGCATTACTATTATTCCGCTACATAATCATTATGACTTCTCTGGAAACTATACATTAGTAAGTTTGGGAATATGAAGGTGAAAACTATAAAGTTAATTGAGTAACAGAAAAGAGCATGGTCAGACCGCATGAATGCACAGTTTTGCCTGGCTCTATACGGTATAAAGCGATTATGGCGTATCAGTTCCGGTTCCAGAAGATTACTGACGGTTCCATCAAGATCAAGCGAAACTCTTGATGCATTTTCTAACCGGTAATTTATTACTATTTCCCGCCGGATGAATGAGACGTCTAGAATAATAATGCGTTTGTCTTCAGCACAAATCCGTTAGGGTGCTGATTGAGATAAATTCAAAATTAGAATCGGTAAGTATAAACAGATAATGACAATTGTCAAAATAGCAGTAATTTCTGAAACATTCATGTGATCAATTTCAAATAAATACAATAAACAACGCTATATCATAACTAATATTTGAAACATATATTAAGTTTTTAAAAAGCTACCTTACTGAATACTGTATTATAACCATAAATATATATTGCCTGCGTAAGCGACCTTGATGGATTAAGACCATTATCTGTTGCATGCTGGCTTTGAAAAAGGTTTATGTTAAAACTTAATTTCACATTGTTTCTTCTTTTTGTGCGTTGCTTTCCTTTAACAGGCAACATATTCCTCAGGTAATTCTTTAGATGTAGCACAAGATCCTGGCATTAAACCGACTTGTATTGTGAATACAAGTTCAGATATTTTTGTGATATTGATGCAGGCCCGTTCTTAAATATTGTTTGTAACAAATGCACGACATGTTTTAATCAAAATACATACGATTAGGCCAAAAAAGTGTTACATGTTTCTTATGTTTGAGTAAACATCTTTAATGTATATATACTGTATGATAATTGGTTTTCTTTTCTTTATAGTAATTTTTGAATATTTTATATAGACAATTTATGCAGTGTTCCGTGGCATCCCGCTTTTAAGTATATCGGTGGATATTTCACATTTAATTGTTTTATATTTCAGGTAAACTATTCGGAGAGGTAGAGGATTTGTTGGTGTTTGCGTGCCATACTTTTAGTGTAAAACCAAATGAAATTTGAGGTATTCTTTCAATTTTTTAAGATGATTAAACATTGAGCGATGCTAGTCTTTTTGATATTATTATCTCTGCATGCCAGAATATTATTTTTGTAAAACGATTAATGATTTAATTTTGATACATATTTTAAAACTGCAAAAAACAATTGGGTAACGTAATGTAAGAGAATTTTGTAATTATAATGACAGCTTATGATAACCATTTACCTGATTTTAAAATTACAAGTATGAACTTAAATGAATAAAGTTAAGTTAACCCATCATAAATCTAGTCATTTGATAAAAACATGTTGCGAATTGATAACATAGTATAGTAAAAGTAGTGGCGATACAGGAAGCTTTTTCTAAAATGGCATTTTATCTAAAGATAATACTAATAATATCCTGAATAAATAAAATGAGTAAAGACATCATTTTTAAAACTGAAATTCATGAAATCATTGTTGGAAAATAATTCCTGTATTTTACTACGTTCTTGCTTTCTAATAGGAAATTCGAACTCCACGGAATCAAATGCATTATTGCCTAAGACTAGATTCTCATAAAACATTCTAATGCCTGACATAGTAGAAATCTTTCTGATAAATTGAGACCATTGAAAGTGATACAATGTAATAAATTAGGATTCAACTGAAATCAATACAGAATAATGGGAACAGTAGACGATGATCCCAAACTTAATAATGACTGCTATTCTTTGCGGAAGATGGCATACGCAAAGAGTTCTTATTATGATAACTGAATCTGAACAGTTAGGCAAAAACGAAAACATTAGAATGTTGACTGTATTAAATAAGTTTGTACTTTTGCAAATTTCATAGGTAAACAAAGCATGTTATTTTTCCTGATAAAGGCCTACACACTTTCTGTTTTATATGATTTTCATCAATATGTGAGCTTTAATCAATTTCAACTTATTTAAGTTTGTTTTGTATGAAGCTTAAAGCTTATAGACAAGTACACTCGTATCCGTTCCAGGAACCAAGCATTACACAGCAATAGGAATAAATGTTTCTGCTCAAGGGAAAAAGACATGCTCCTATAGGGGTGCGGATCCCAGCGACTAGAGTTGCTTAGATTTCTAGTGTTACGCGTCATCCATTTTGATATGTTTAACAGTGACACAAATTAATAAATAATTTAATCACGTGAATGACAAATCCGGTTCTCACTAATATAATAGTATGTACTTTATCAATTACTTCCTGGAAAATATATTACAGGTAATGATCATTAACATATTGACATAAAATAAAGACATAAAATTTGGAAATGATCAAGGCTGGCATGCAATATAGAATGTGTTATGTTTATATTTCATTTAAAAGATTTCTCCTGTAAACGGTCTGTTCTGTTTCAAAAACGTATTTTGTAAAAAAAAAGTAATTGTTATGTGTTTAATGATATGATGCAAGTTTATGTTTTGCTATATTTGGATTACATCTAACTTTCCAATATCCATCTATGAGTGTAGATCTCCGCAGACTGATATACCATGCCAAAATTTAGCAAACCCTTTGATTTCTGTCACATTAAATCCATTAAGCATAGATTGAGCGCTTTACTACATGGTTTTGCCAAAATAAAATACGACTCGGATTACGCTGAAACTGAAGATAAAAAGTATCGCAATTGATAAAGTTAGCTCTAGTCAGTTTTGCAAATATGTTGGAGGAATGGTTATCTTTTTCGTTAAATTAATAAAGATTATACGAGCCATTCAGAAGATATATATGATATATATTTTTCCAGATAAGATGGCTTCTTTTTTGGACACTGATGAATAGTATCACACGATACTATGTTTATAGTCTCACACGATACTATGTTTATAGTATCCCACGATCCTATGTTTCTACATGTATATACTTATATGTTAAGAATTCCAATCATTCACAAACTGAAACACTGAAACTATCACTCTTATAAGTTCAATTTTATGGCAGATCATAGCTATCAATATAGCTATATAGCTTTTTCTTTATTATGTTCAATACGGAATCCAGCTGCTCACAAACATTATAACAAATACAACCATAAGGATTTTATGTCAACTTTGTAAACAAGTTAAAAAGTATCATCAACAAGTGTAGCCACTGCATAGCTCATCAGAAAAATTACATTAAACTGTATATACCAGAAAACGTTTATTATTCAGCTGATTATAATAACGTCCGTGTGTTTCCCTGTGCTCCTCCCTGTTTTCGTTCGGCGCCCTGCCCGGCTTCTTGTCGGTGGTCCTGTTTTACTGAATAGTGTTGTGAAGGCGTTAATTGTATGTCACCCGCCCTTTGTGATCGTTGTTCTCATACATGTATATTGAATATGAAGTTTAATGCTTGGAGATTGTGAAAGGCCGATGACCGGAATATTGCTATTCAACTGATTTCTCATATACGTAGATAAACCAATGTGCTCAAAGAAAAATAGGTCGCGGTAATTATATTTGTACACATATTATGCCATCTCGAGAAAATGAAAACTGATGATTTTTTTTCATTTCATCCATGAAAATACACGTCATTTTATGATATTTTGTAAAAGTTATTCCATAGTTAACTCAAAAGAAAAATAT
The DNA here is from genome assembly GCF_026571515.1 of Ruditapes philippinarum. Classification (NCBI taxonomy): domain Eukaryota; kingdom Metazoa; phylum Mollusca; class Bivalvia; order Venerida; family Veneridae; genus Ruditapes; species Ruditapes philippinarum. Next base: position 44,309 of record NW_026854501.1, on the reverse strand, counting down.
CCCTCTTATTATTGGCATTATAATGATAATATTCAAAATTCTGAAGAAAAAAACAGTATTAACGTATTGAAAAATAGCAGTAAATTATGTAACACATTTTTGAAATGTCTGGCGTTTCATTTTTATGGTGGAAAGACGAAATTATATATCCATGAATTTGTTTGACAATTAAGTGTGTATAAAATAAAGAAGTTGTGATCTATGATATAGTATTCCAGACAGAATGGTTTATTGTTCTGACACTGTTTGATATAATTTGTATTACAAATTGATGATAAATATAATTTTATGATATAATAGCAGGTTATTGTCTACTAAATCAGTAAGATAATGCTAGTCACTTGTTGGTATATATACAGTTGATTGCGGGACGTACACATCTATTCAACACATGATATTATTCAGGTCACCATATTCCAGTATTTTTTCTGTCTCAGTATTGGTTCAATTTTAAGGACGGTTGGTCACTCAAAAAAGTAACTTTTATTCTTTATTTATAACAGACACTTGTTTAAAATGAAAAATACATTTTCCAAAACAAAAAGCTGCAATAAGTTAATATATTTATTCAAATTTTGACATTATTCAGGTCACCATATTCAAGTTTTTTTCTGTCTCAGTATTGATTCAATTTTTAGAATGGTTGGTCATTCAAAAGAAATTTGGATAAAAAGAAACATACATTTTCCAAAACAAATGCATGAGGGGTTTCGGTAATCAACATGTTTCTCTCGCTCTTATATATATGTTAACGCATCATAAAGTGAGTATCATGAATGAATGCCGCACCCTTCTTGGTTTCATTTAAATTAAACAAAAGATTTATTCTTACTACAATATGCGTTAATTTTCTCACCGAGCATTACTCTTATTCCGCTACATAATCATTAAAACTTCTCTGGAAACTATACATTAGCAAGTTTGGGAATATGAAGGTGAAAACTATAAAGTTAATTGAGTAACAGAAAAGAGCATGGTCAGACCGCATGAATGTACAGTTTGTGCCTGGCTCTATACGGTATAAAGCGATTATGGCGTATCAGTTCCGGTTCTAGAAGATTACTGACGGTTCCATCAAGATCAAGCGAAACTCTTGATGCATTTTCTAACCGGTAATTTATAACTATTTCCCGCCGGATGAATGAGACGGCTAGAATGACAATGGGTTTGTCTTCAGCACAAATCCATTAGGGTGCTGATTGTGATAAATTCAAAATTAGAATCGGTAAGTATAAACAGATAATGACAATTGTCAAAATAGCAGTAATTTATGAAACATTCATGTGATCAATTTCAAATAAATACAATATACAACGCTATATCATAACTAATATTTGAAACATATATTAAGTATTTAAAAAACTACCTTACTGAATACTGTATTATAACCATAAATATATTGCCTGCGTTAGCGACCTTGATGGATTAAGACCATTATCTGTTGCATGCTGGCTTTAAAAATGTTTAATGTTAATACTTAATTTCACATTGTTGTCTTCTTTTTGTGCTTGCAACATATTCCTCAGATATTTCTTTAGATGTAGCACAAGATCCTGGCATGAAATCGACTTGTATTGTGAATACAAGTTCAGATCTTTTTGTGATATTGATGCAGGTCCGTTCTTAAATACTGTTTGTAACAAATGCACGACATGTTTTAATCAAAATACATACGATTAGGCCAAAAAAGTGGTTACATGTTTCTTATGTTTGAGTTAACATCTTTAATGTATGATAATTGTTTTTCTTTTCTTTATAGTAATTTTTGAATATTTTATATATACAATTTATGCAGTATTCCATAGCATCCCGCTTTTAAGTATATATGTGGATATTTCACATTTAATTGTTTTATATTTCAGGTAAAATATTCGGAGAAGTAGAGGATTTGTTGGTGTTTCCGTGCCATACTTTAAGTGTAAAACCAAATGAAATTTGAGGTATTCTTTCATTTTTTAAGATGATTAAACATTGAGCGATGCTAGTTTTTTATGCTCCCCGAAAAATTTCGGGGGAGCATATAGTCGGCGCCTTGTCCGTCTGTCCGTCTGTCCGTCCGTCCGTCTGTCCGTCCGTTGTCTTGTCCGGAGCATAACTTGAAAACCCTTGGAGATAATTTGTTGAAACTTCATACAGTGGTAGAGGGCATCGAGGGGGAGTGCAGTGTCAAAGAACCATAACTCTATTTTGCCCGGTTTTTGAATTATCTCCCCTTATAGAAAAATCTTGTCCGGGGCATAACTCTAAAACTATAAGAGATATCAACATGAAACTTTGTAGGTGAATAGATCTCAATGCGTAGATGTGCAGTGCATAAGAACAATAACTCTTTTTGTCCTAATTTTGGAGTTATTGCCCTTTGTTTATTTTAATACTTTGAACTTTGTCCGGAACATAACTTGAAAACCCTTGGAGATAATTTGTTGAAACTTCATACAGTGGTAGAGGGCATGGAGGGGGAGTGCAGTGTCAAAGAACCATAACTCTATTTTGCCCGGTTTTTGAATTATCTCCCCTTATAGAAAAATCTTGTCCGGGGCATAACTCTAAAACTATAAGAGATATCAACATGAAACTTTGTAGGTGAATAGATCTCAATGGATAGATGTGCAGTGCAAAAGAACTATAACTCTGTTAAGCCTTATTTTTTAATAATCTCCCCTTTTAGAAAAATCTTGTCCAGGACATAGCTGTAAAACTACAAGAGATATCAACATGAAACTTTGTAGGTAGATAAATCTCAATGGGTAGATGTGCAGTGCACAAGAATCTTAACTCTACCTTGCCTAATTCTGGAGTTATTGCCCTTTGTTTATTTTTACTTTTTGAATTGTCCAGGACATAACTCGGAAATCATAAGAGATATTATCAAGAAACTTTGTAGGTTGATAGATCACATTGATTAGAAGTGCAGTGCAAAGAACTGTAACAGCCTTGCCTAATTTTGGAATTATTGCACTTTGAACTTTTTCCACGGACATAACTCTGAAACTACAAGAGGTGTACTTTCCTGTGTCCAAAACCTATTCGGGGAGCATCACCCGGCTCAAACCGGGCTCTTGTTTGATATTATTATCTCTACATGCCAGAATGTAATTTTTGTAAAACGATTAATGCTTTATTTTTGATACATATTTTAAAACTGCAAAAAGCAAGTGGGTAACGTAATGTAAGAGAATTTTGTAATTATAATGACAGCTTATGATTACCATTTACCTGATTTTAAAACTATAAGTATGAACTTAAATGAATAAAGTAAAGTTAACCCATCATAAATCTATTCATTTGATAACATAGTATAATAAAAGTAGTGGCGATACAGGAAGCTTTTTCTAAAATGGCATTTTATCTAAAGATAATACTAATAATATCCTGAATAAATAAAATGAGTAAAGGCATCATTTTTAAAACTGAAATTCATGAAATCATTGTTGGAAAATAGTTCTTGTATTTTACTACGTTCTTGCTTTCTAATAGGAAATTCGAACTCCACGGAATCAAATGCATTATTGCCTAAGACTAGATTCTCATAAACAATTCTAATGCCTGACATAGTAGAAACCTCTCTGATAAATTGAGACCATTGAAAGTGATACAATGTAATAAATTAGGATTCAACCAAAATCAATACAGAATAATGGGAACAGTAGACGATGATTCCAAACTTAATGACTGCCATTCTTTGCGGAAAATGACAAACGTAAAGAGTTCTTACTATGATAATTTAATCTGAACATTTGGGCATCAGCGAAAACATTCGAATGTTGATTATATAAAAACGGTTTGAGTTTTTGCAAATTTCATAGGTTAACAAAGCATGTTATTTTTCCTGATTAAGGCTTTCAAATTTTGCTGTTTCAAACGATCTTCATCAATATGTGACTTATAAGAAATCATTTTGCAATCCTGTTTTATTATTAGCTTTTAAGTTAAACTCATCATGAGCTGGAAAATACGTAGCTGATGTTGAAATAAGCATTATGTGTTACAAATACAAGTAGTACTGTATGGCATTGGTTTAACAAAAACTGTTCAGAAGACGGCCATAAGATTTTGTGTCTAGACATAATGGTTTGTTTTCCTGACATTGATGGATAGTTACATACAGGAACTAATACAAAACATTATCTTAAGACACGATACTCTGCTTCTCCAGCCAAAACAAACAAGTATGTTTACAAAAAAGACTTCGTATATTCTTGTATTTTATGATTTCCAATCATTAACAAACTTAAAACATCACTCGTATTTGTTTTATTCAAGAAATGCATATTATTATATAGAGTATTAACCTATAACTATCCCCTAATGAATCTAAAAATGCAGATCCATTCGGTAATAAATGGTTTTGTTATGACAGGAGTCACATATTTATGATGTTATCAGATATGTTGCAAGGTGCATAACTGTTAGCTGTTATGTCAATTCCACAGTCAACTTCCTGGATGGCGTGCAGCAATGAAGCATCGAAGCATCAATTGCATTTTTAAGTTCTCTTGAACGATAGCCATAATATGACAACCAGTCAAAGCACACAATTGTCATTTGCAAATGTCAAATGTAAATTTGTTTCAATAAGTGGTTTCCTAATCAGATCTATCAAATTAGTCTGGAAAATGCTATATAGCTTGACGAAAAGAATGAAGAGAAGCAATAAGTCAATTTGATAAATATAGAGAATTGAATCATTTGTAAACTCATGTGTCAAAATGTTCCAGATGTAAAATGCTTTTTTCACAAAATTTTGACGAGTCCGTCTAGTGTTTTGTCATAGAAATGTAAGAAAGTTATATCTTTACAGAACGATAATCTGTCCAGAATTAAAACATATCTCTAGGAAACTATTTTATATCCTTCATACAACAAAATGATAATCACAAACATATTTAGGGGCGTCCGTGGCTGAGTGGTTATGGTCGTTGACATCAAACCACTTGCCCCTCACTGTGGGTTCGAATCCCGACAGGGACTTTGGATTCTTTCATGTGAGGAAGCTATCAACTAGCTTACGGAACGTCGGTGGTTCTACTCAGCTGCCCGTTCGTGCCTGACATAATGCACGGAAGGACACCTGAGGTCTTCCTCCACAAGTAAAGCTGGAACGTTGCGATATGACCTATACTGTGTCGATGTGACGTAAAACCCAGAACAAACAAACAAACATATTTAAATTTAATCGCTTTCAAAACTCACTTGAAGATTACTTTCTAGTAAGTGAATGTTTTATAACAAAGCTGTCTTATATGCTTAATATAGTCCCATCTGATATATCCACTACTAGATTGTGTAACATGTTGTAGATGCTTTATGGTGTGCAATATCCTAGTCAATAAAACTAATATATTTTAAAACGATTTAGATACAAGTGTCAGCTAAATTGAACTAAAGATCGCATGAATTGTTCAATAATTTAGGTCTATCAGAAACTATAATGAAATCTATTGTTTATGCTTGCTAACTGTTTATGATAATCTTTATGTAATATATGATAATTAGCAGGTGATCTCGCAAACGTATTACTTTCAAGGAAATACAATTAAGAAACATTGTGCTGCATTTAAAGTAGGGTTTAAACGGTTTTGCAATAATTTTGCACATGTACAATTTGTTCTTAAGGACACATACTAACATATTCTTTAGGTATTTTTCTTTTCAAAATTTAACTGAATGAACTCCCCCTCGAAAGAATATTCTACTTTGTTTTCTAAGTGTGTCTGGGATTATGAGTATGTTCATTTTTCCGAGGCTTTTCCACACAATATCATATTTTCGTTTTAATAATATCTTTTTAAGAAAATGATTGTTTCTTTCATGCCAAATTCAAGCATACACATGAAGTATGGTTAATGCCTTAATAACGTAGTTTCTATATTTTATTCTTAACACGAAAAAGTATGCACAAAATAGCACGTATTCATGAGATTTGTTTAAAAGAATAGAATATGTAAATCAAAATAGGAAGTCGATGCTACATTTCGTTAAAATTCTCATTTTCCTAGACACTTTAAATTAGCCGTTGACATGATTTATTCAAGGGCATAAATAATCAAAGTAAAATATTTCAATGAAGAATTTTATTTGTTTTAAATGCGTTTGCACAATGGGAGTTATATACATTTTCCAAGTACAGAATGTGGTACATGGCTAAGTGCGAAAATGTATATTATCCACAAATCCGATTAAATGTTGAAGAGAAATTTGACAAATTGTTTGTATCCTGGTGCAATTTCTTCAGAAGTTACGATTTGATCAAACCAATAAATAACACTAAGAAACAATCATGGACTGTACCATTAATTGAATGGTTCGAATAGTTTAAATAATCTGTGTAAATTGTAAGTGTACAAATAAATGTAATAAACAATTAAAATGGTTACACATATATTTGTGTGTCAAAGCATAGTATAATATTTTTTGAAATATGTTTCACTTAATTAATATTAAAGTAAAATAAAAGTATGGCAGATATGACCTGTCACAGTTTCATCTTAATCAAACCTGTACATATAATTATCGTTTAGAAACATATTGTTTTAGGATTGCACTATCAAATGCTTTGGATTTGAATTCTAAAATCAGACATATTTTGATGTGAAGTTTTCATATAATTTATCAATAAATTTCTTTAGAAATCATATTCAGTAATAATGCATATCATTTGAAGATCAGCGAACTTTCAAATAAAAAAGAAAATGAACACTATGCTCTTAGTTAATTCGAAAAATAGAGATAAATAAAAATGTTGACAAGGTCAAAAATATATATTAAATAAAATGTACCATGTCATTGTAGCCCGTGTCTTCAAAAGTAAAGGACAGATCAAAGTTTCTGCTATTCCAATGTTTTCAAAGTCTCAATATGATTTTAATATACTTATATAAATATGATGTATTTTCTGCTTAAAAATAAGGCAATACTTTGATTTAGTATAAACTTATAAATGAACTATTGAGAAATATTCATTTTGATGATATAAAGTTCCGTATTTTCACTGTAACAAATATTTTCACTACAGTGAAACATATTTTCCTTTTTCACTGATTTCTCGCCTTATTACTTTCTTTTAAATTCAGCCAATACACACAATTTAATGGTTAGGTTTTAAATTGCAATGTCAAAGAGAAATAATCAGAATATTCACGTTTTTGTTCTGTAAATGCAGGATTTATTTTCTATTGAATGAAAATTAGCATATTACACTCGTGGCTTCCGCCACTTATGATTTTTTATGCCACGCGATGGAAATGAATCCTGTATTTATAGATTAAATAGAAAGCAAGTTTTTTATTATTAAATGTATGGTCAGACTTTTCATCATAAACTAATTTAAAAGTATATATCACACGCATTGAAATATGATATATATGTATTTTCACTCTCTTGATGATTAGTTTCTTCGAGGCAGACTATATCAGTAAAATAATCAAATATTAAACTGATAATTTGCTATAATATGACAGCAGGAACAATGACAACTCATAAATTGATATTCGCTCTGGGATAATATCGCTGACATTTATGAAGTGGCAGATTGTCATTTTGACTGATCTCTTTGCGTAGATCTTTCTTGCAAAATATCATTCTGTCGACATGGGAATATTTCGTGGTCGGTAATTCTCTCAATTGTGGTAATTTCTCAATTTCCCTTCATGCATTATAGCAGCCAAGGACGGGCACCCGAGTAAAACCAAAGAGCTTCCTGGCTCGATAGCTTTCTCATATGAAATTTATTAGATGCCGCGTGCACTGTTTTCAAATTATCTAATAAATAGCTTTTCTGATCTGATGTACAAAATATCACAGAGCTTTAAAGGAATAGAATAAACGTTTAACTGAAGTGATAGTGACATGTTTTAATATCATATTCTTTTAATTATTATCTAATTTTATCTACATAATAAATAACGTGCAAATAAGCCAGTCTATCGATCGTTCTAAAATTTTACCGTTGAGAGAGGTAACGACTGAGGCAGTGTCACTCACTTCATTTGCTCCGTTTGCTCCGCCTTAAAATGTCGCTAAAATTAATATAATGCGCCGTATGGTAGCATTTAGTCTTCGTTGACGGGGCGGAAGGGAACCAGGACAACTTTGATCAATATCACTTGTCGAATTATTAAATTACAACTTACAAAGCCTATACCTAAACCTAAACCACGCCCACTATCAGAGAGGCGGTTCTCCCTCAACTGTTAAAAAGTACGCCAAACTCTGCGCACCGGTTATGCTACGGCCAGTAAGGGGAGATCACAGCAGAACGGTTCGTCTTCAAAATCATTCGAATATTATGCAATTCGTACCAATATTTAAATGGACATATTCTCGGCACATATTGTCTTGAATTTATCTTAAGTATACCAATCATTTCAATTTATTTTGCTTCGACCAGACGTTTCAATCTTTGTCGCACAGACACACATTTCAGAATTTCAGACATGGCATTCGTTGTGAATTTATGCATAAGGTTCTATTTTTTCACAACAATATGCAACTTTATTATTAAACAACGAGCACATACCAAGAACATGAAGAAAAAATTGATTTGTGCGCCGGATATTCAACTGTATTTAATAGAGAACGATTTTCAATGCTGATTGACTGTTCACATCATTTGGCGGCGTCTTTGATTTGCAGCATCAACATTTAACTTGTTTATTATCAAACGAGAGATATGACCCAACATCAGTGGTGGGCAAGTGTTTTGAAGTTGCCGACATTAATCAATCGGCTCTGATATCTGAATTTCTTGTAACACCTAAGTTTGTTATAACATAGCTAAAACAAATTCAAGGAAATTACAGTAAAATTTTCTATACAATCACACAATAATGTTATAAAATAAATTATGCATTTCGTCTTTAATGTATTTCTTCTTCATTGTGTTTCCTTAAAATCCAACAATATCTTATCTTCAAATCAAAGCGTTTAATATGAATAGCATTGAAAAGGGGCCAATTACCTTTTTATATGTGCATTTATTTCTTCCATAAACTATGTTCTATTCAGGAAAATATGTGGTTCTAAGTCGGGTTGTTAGTACTTTGTTCAAAGCAGTTTAACCAAAGAACATCATTTCATTATTCCTTGGATATATGTCTGTTACATAATACAATTACAGTTTTACTGTGCTTATAATTTACACATAATTTCATTATCTCAATTATTTGAAATAATGGAACAAAAAAAAGCATTTAAAAGACTGTGTTGGCAGATATTAAACTCCTTATAAAGGCTCCAGGGAAATCACTTGTTCTTTACACAGCTATTACTGCAACGCTTAGACATTTTATGAGTCAATGAAAGGATAATGTTTACATTTTGGGAACTGAATAATTCGTGTTACTGTCAGTTATTTGATAAATTGTGCATTGATATGAAGTGTAGCTCTCCTGAGAGCATAGGACAGATTCATCTTCCAAACTTCTTATTATTTCTCCAATTGTCAAAGTTGTCGAACTGGACAAAACCAAATATTAGTTCCTGGAGCAACATTGAAAACGGAATATTCAGGCAAAATATTCCTGCTCTATTCCTTTCTTTAAGTTAGGGCATAGACTAACTTATTGCTTGGCTGTTTTTTATTATAACATGTGATTCATTATTAATTTAAACAAAGAAGTTGTCTTAAGTTTCTTTATGAATATCAATTTTGATGTTTGATGTTACTTTTATTATCAATTATTTTCTAAGGTAAAAACTATTTCCATATTTTGTATTTTAAACAGCCTGTTACTACACGTTTTAGAAAGTTCGATATGTTCTATTTCATAATTTTCTCTACAATGTCTAGTTACAACCATATGTCAATGTCTGGACCGTAACAATTCGATTCACTAAACCTTGTCAAAGTTTCTTTTGCTTTGATCTGTATTTAACATACATAATAGACTATGGACTAAGTCCTAAATCAATTGTTTGAATCTAATTATATCACGTTGACATGTAAAAAAAACAGTGTACCCTGCGTATGTAATAATGTCCTAATAAAATACCATCACCATTCCGTGTTAAAGTACTGTCGGCATTTTTACCTGTTCCCAGTTATGGCACCATGCTTCATGTTTGTATCATGTTAGGTTGACAGGATACTGCATGAAAAAAGAATTTGGCATAGCTTGAGTACATAATCTACAAAACATGATTCAACACTAACAGTAAGTTCTGAATCATTCATTTGATCAATTTTGAAAGAATATAATATACAACGCTTTTTCATATTAACCAATAGTAGAAACATAATGATATTAAGTATTTAAAATACTTCATTACTGAATATTGTATTAATTTATAACTGCCTTCTTAAAAAACATTTCAACATTCCAATCGATTTTGACTGTTATCTGTTGCGTGCTGGCTTCCAAAATTTAATGTAAATACTTACTTTCGCATATGAACATTCTTGCCTTGCTTGCTTTTGACCTTGCATATTTTTAACAGACAACATATTATTTATGTAACAAGGGGAAATAATTCACAGACTTTTAACAGACAACATATTCTTTAGGTTATAGTTATCGTTAAGATGTACCAGAATATCCTGGCAGGAAACCGTGTTTTATCATGCATATGTACATATGTTTTTGGGACACTCATGCATGCCCGTCATTAAAACAATGCTTGTGGCATATGTTCATTTAATTTATTCAAAATACTAACGATCTTGCCAAAAACAGAAATTATCATAGTGACATGTTTCTAATGATTCAGGAAACATACATCCTAAATGCATATCAGCCGTATGCTAATTGTTTTTCTTTCCCAGATTGAATTTAAGGTATTCTTTCAATTTTCTTAAATCTTATTTGGTTGTAAAAAGGTAACATTGTGCGATGCAGGTCATAATTTTAAATATTATTATTTTTGCATGCTAGACTGTTATTTCTATAACACATTGCATACTTTTATAATTTTGATACATTTTTAAAGTGCAAAATACAAGTAGGTAACGTAATGTAAGATAATTTTTTAATTATAATGACAGCCCATATTTACCATTCAACTGATTTTAGAATTATAAGTGTAAATTTAAGTAAAAGAAAGATAAGTAAACGAATCAATAATCAAGGCATTTGATTAAATAAATAATGTGCGAATAGATAACATTTTGGAGTATAGTATAAAAAGGGGCGAGAAAAGAAACTTTTCTTAAATTACTTTTTATCTAAGAATATATTTATAATACTCTGAATGAATAAAATGAATAAAGACATCATTTTTAAACTGAAAGTTAAAACAAACAAAAAACATTGCTGTAAAATAATTTCTGTGTTTAACTGCGTTCTTGCCGTACAACCAAGATATTCATTCCCCAGGAATCAAATGCATTATTGCCTAACACTAGATTCTCATAAAACATTCTAATGCCTGACATAGTAGGAACCTCTCTGATAAATTGAGACCATTGAAAATGATACAATGTAATAAATAAGGATTCAACTGAAATCAATACGGAATAATGGGAACTGTGGACGATGATTCCAAACTTAATGGCTGCTTTTCTTTGCGGTAAAAGGCAAACGTAAAGAGTTCTTAACTTGATCTGCAGATTTTAGACAAAACCTAAACATTAGATTGTTGACTATATTAAAAGGGTTTGTACTTTTGCAAATGTCTTATTGAAGCAAAACATGTTACGTCTGTCCGATAAAGGCTCTTACATTCTGCTGTCTTGGCGGATCTTCATAATTTCATTTATTTACCTTTAATTTATTTCAATGTATAGTCCCACGCGTTATCCTTTTGAGCTGTCAAAATGTTACACCAATAAAATCATTTGTGTAATCATGCGAATGACAATTTCGTGTCTCATTAAATGTAATTGTATGTACTTAATCTATAACTTCCTGAAAAATAAATCACATGTAATGATCGAAGTCCCAGTTTTTAAATATTATACATATAAAAATAAATACAGATTATACAAATACGAAATAATCAAGGCTGACAGACATTATACAATCATGTGTCACATGTCACGTTTATATTTAATTAAAAAAGATTCTTGTGAGTGGTCTAGTTTATTTCCAGGAACATCACATTTCAGATATTGATCGTAGAGTTATTTAAGAGAGCAAACACATTTATATATATTATGCAATTCTGTTCTATGGTAAGCTTTTAAGTTTAGCCAAACATGAGCGGCTAAGTACTTGGCTGATGTTGAAATAAGCATTATCTATTACAAATCAAAGTAATTGTCTATGACATTTGTTTTACATGGCTATTCAGAAGATAACCATTATATATTTTTTCCAAACATAATGGTTTGCTTTCTTGACACACTGATGAATAGCATCAAACAGGAATTAATACAAAGCACTATCTTAAGACACAGTAATATGTTTCTACTGCCAAAACAAACAAGTATAGTAAGAAAAAATGACTTCGTGTATACTTGTATGTTCAGAATTCAAACCATTTACACACTTAATGGATTACTCGTTTTAGATCAATTAATAAAAAAGATAATAGTTGATCAACATAGCCATGGTATTCCTATCTATAAAGATATATGAGATTTGGAACGACAAAACAGACATATAATTTAAATCCAGTTGTCTTTCTTTTATTGAGATCTGTTAATATTCCATTTTAATTAAGTGTTGCATACGCGAATTAAAAAGGTACCAAAATGATTCTGAACAAATACGAAACGTCATTGATAGCAGTAAAATTGAATAGTTTTTTGGTTTATACTATATTATTTCTATATTCCATTAACCATTTATACGATTTACTTGCAAGAGAAGTCAAATTTAGTAAAAACGTCCTAAAACTATGTGTCTGTGATTATGTGACATACAACCACACACTAAAAAATATGGGAGATGCATATAGTATTTGTCTCTAGGTGCACAGTTTTCTTTATAGCTTAGTCATTTATAAATAGATTTTTATAGCTATTTTGCATACCTAGGCATAGTTTTGAGGCACATAAAGATTTGTCAGGAACACATGCCAGATTGATAGAAAAGTCATGATTATACCGGTATTTGGTTGTGAAAAGGTAACTTGACAGTCATATCTTTCGTCAATGATTCATTTTTGCCTATTGAAATAACTGGAAACTTTATAAAGTAATTGTTAAAAATTGCCGTGTTCTTGTTACACTCTTTGTATTGTAACCATGCGTTGGCTGGATGGATGTTATATTAGATAGAAATATTTTATTCATTAATTTTAATAGTATAATTACATGTAAACCAAACACATATTTAGCTAGCTTTTCTTGCTCTGATCATTGATCTTTGTATGAACACAATCATTGATCTTTATGTTACAATATCATTGATCTTTATATTTACACTAACATTGATTTTTACATCAATTTTCGAACCTTTTATAGTCTGATGATGAAAACTCTTGATAACAAGTAGATCAGTGTGGCTTTGTATACTTCTCCGTTCAACACCTATTAATATGTTCTGTACATATCAAATGTAAATATTGTTTACTTGTTTATCATATTATAAAAGACTAATTTGTTGAATGTTAGTAAAAGGATATGGTATTATATTATATGCATATTTTCATAAAGAGTATTAACTTAAAACAAACTACTGGTGTAACTAAAATATGCTCAAAATGCAAATGTTGATAAATGGTTTTGTTGTGACAGGAATTGCATCATTATGCTTTTATCAGATATGTTGCTAGGTGCAAAGCGGTAAATGTCAATTCACAGTCAACTTCCTGGATGGTATGCAATGACTAAGCATCAATTACACTAAATGCTTGCGAGAACCATAAAAGACAACAAGTCAAAACACACAAATGTCATTTACAAATGTCAAATATAAATTTGTTTCAATAAGTGCTTTCCTAATTAGATCGATCAAATTAGTCTGGAAAATTATATATATCTTGACGAAAAGAATAAAAGGAAGCAATAACTCATTATTATATAATAAAGAATTGAATCAACTCAGATATAACAAACATTTTCCATAAAATGTTGGAAAGTCCTTCTCGCGTATTGTCATAGAAATGTTTAAAAGATATCTTACTGTATGACTATCTGTTCAAATTTAATAATATATTTAGAAAACTATGCTAAAACATAATCATAACAAACAAACATGTTTGAATTGCCAACAAAACTACCTTGTCGATTATAATCTTACTGACTTTTTTGTTTGTCGCTAGAACTTTTTTTTTCTTTTTACATATAAATTATGACAAAGCTTGTCGCGTATGCTTAGTATTATCCCATTTGATATTTTAATACTAAGATTTCGTTATATGTTTTGGATGCTTTATAAGGTGCAATATCCTAAATATTTCTAATTTAAAAGCGATTTAAAAACAACTTCATCGAACGAAAAAGCCTGCACAAAATAACACGTATTCATGAGATTTGTTTGAGAGCGTGAAAAATGTAAATCAAAAAAGAAAGACGAAGCTACATTTCTTTCAATTTCTCATTTTCATAGACAGTTTAAATTAGCCGTACACATGATTTATTCAAGGGCATAAAATAATCAAATTAAAATAGTTCAAATAAACATTTTATTTGTTTTAATGCGTTTACACAACGTGATATATATACATTTCCCAAATAAAGAATGTGATACCATGGTAAGTGCGATAATTAATTTTTTCCACAGATTCTAATACATGTTAAAGAGGAATTGAAAATTTGCTATTTTGTCAGGAGAAATTTCGATATTTCCTAACGCATTTAGAACGTTAAGAAACAATTATCAATTGAATGGTTTTAGTTTATTATAAATAATCATTGTACTTACTGAATAAACAAGGAAATTGAACAGAAATTATTACACTTTTTCCAATATTTGTGTGTTTAAGTAAACGTTTATTTGAAAAATATTTCATTTAATTTACATTTAAAAGTTAAAGATATTTCAGTATTGACCTGTCACACTTTCAACTTGTTTAAACCTGAATATAACACATAACATTGGTTTTGAATTCTTAAATCAGATACAGTTTAATGTGAAGTTGTCAAATAATTTCTGAATTAATTTCGTTTGAAATCATAGTCAGTAATATCGCATATCATTTGAAAATAAGCCAACTTTCCAATTAAAAAAAGAAGAAAACTATGCTCTTAGCTAATGAGAAAAATGGAGTTGAAATAAAAATGTTGACAAAATAAATATATATAGTTAATTACATTAAAAGTATCATGATATTATAACCCGTGTCCCCAGAAGTAAAGAACAATGCAAAGTTGCTATTTGAAAGTTTGCAATGTATCAATATTGCTTAAAAGTCATACTTGTAGAATGTAAGTTTTGACATTAAATACATGTGTCAGACATTTCTATATACTTGTAGAATGCAGGTTTTGACATTAAATACATGTGTTAGACATTTCTATATACTTGTAGAATGCAAGTGTTCATATTGAATACAATGTGTCTGACGATTCATTATATTTACCTAGAGTATATACCACATGTATGTACCTTCACACCCTTGATGATTTGTTTCTTCGATGCAGACTATATCAGTAAAATAATTCAATATTAAACTGCTAATTTACTATAATATGACAGCAGGAACAATGGCAACTCATAAATTGATATTCGCTGTGGGAATATATCGCTGACATTTATGAAGTGACAGATTGTCATTTTGACTGATCTGTTTGCGTAGTTCTTTCTTGCAAAATATCCTTCACTTAATGCAATGTGTAAAACAGCTTTAATGTGAATATATTCTTATATTCTGGTATTTAAAAATGATATAGTGTATGTGTACACTTTAAGTGATATTCAATAGAATGTAATAAACTCGAATATGTATTTTTAAACTAAATTTTTTGCCCGTTTTTTTTCATATACTTAACATCTGTGGATGTTTAAAATTAATACTTAATCTGCCATCCAATACGTTAGTATTAATACACAATGTGGTTGACAATTGTTTCTCCTCATTTCACACGCTCGTGTAGACCTTTCTTAAACATATCTACGCTAGGTCATAAATTTAAATTTTTAAATCCATTCCTAAAAAGGACAAAGTTGAATCTGGGTTATATTTGATAGGGATTATTAAATTTTTTCCCTTCATTCAAAGTACTCCCAAGGTAAAAAAGGAAAAATTTTTAAAAATTTTAAAGTACAATTTTTTTAGGATCAGTAGGGCATTTAAAAAAAGAACAAATGAAAATGAATTTAATAAATTATCAGCATAAATCTAAATTTTGTTTTTTGCGTTTTTTGGGGTGATACCGTTGGAACGGATTTCGGATTTTCACAATAAGAATAATCATTCTGGAAATACAGGGTGAGCGAAAAACATGGAATTTTGCATACAATTTATTGGTCTAGAGCAACATCAAATGGACAATTAATCTAGAAAACTTATTTCCAGTCACGTTTTGTCAAACAACCTTTCTAGTCCCTTTAAACTAGCTTTAGTTTAACATATATTCTAAAAAAGCTACGAAGGCAAGAAATCTGGGCCATTATAACTCCTCAAAAAGGATAAAGAACTATAATTATGTAACGAAATATTTGATAGAATCTAGTAACGGTAAAATGAAGATATTTCACATAATTATATAATGTCAATTACCAAACTTGTTACACATTTAATATCTGTTATTAAACACACATGTCAGTTTCATGTATTACCAAACAAATTAAATGTTTCAGAAAAAAATATAATGATACCTTTTAGGTGGGTTTTTTACCGTTTAGCCATGAGTTTGTCCAGACATAATATTATTTTAAGGAAATATATAAACATGTTAATCATAAAATATATTTGATGGAAATAAAGAGATAATGCAAGTTAACGTTCTACGCATGTTTATTATTAGTTGACAGACCTTGAAGGAAACGCAGAACAAAATACGGAAATTGTTTCCCTAAAAGATATTCTCTCCGTAATCAGTAATATCATTTTAGTGTTAAAGAAAAAACAGTTAAATGAGTAAAAAAAATGATTAATTGTTTAATGCGTTTTCCAAGTGTGAATCTGTTTCCAACACTTTATAATAATAAATTACAAAGGCGACGTGGAAATGTATTTGTTTCCAACGCATCAGATTACGCGACTGAGATGAATTTAATGCTGAGCTCTTTTAATAATTAGATATGATCAAAATGCTCCTGGATTATTGTGTGCAACGCAACGTTATTATAATGTTACAAACCATCCAATAAACTTTATAAAATAAATGCGTTATACTGTAAAAAAGTGGGAATATTTGATGAATTTAACACCAAAGCCACATACAAATCAAACTGATGTATCCATTTATAATAATATTGCAATTGCATTTATTACTTTCATATTAAGCTTCTTTTTAGGCAATTTTGCGACTCTAACGTCGGTTCGTAAGTACTTTGTTCGAAGCGGTTTGAACAAACATAATCATTTGCTTATTCCTTGGGATTCCTTTCTCTGTCTGTTACATAATGCAATTACAGTTTTACTGTGCCTATAATTTACACATAATTTCATTATCTAATTTTTTAATTACGGGCAAAAATAAGCATTTTAAAAGACTTTGAAGGAGATATTAAAAATCCTTATAAAAACCGGGAAAACACTTTTCTTTACACAGCTATTACTGCAACGCTTAGACATTTAGTAATGAAAAGATAATGTTAACTTTTTGGAAAAAAAATTCGTTTTACTGTCATTTATTTTGGATAAATGGTATTGATTTGACGTGTTGCTCCCCAGGAACTTGAACAGATTCATTTTCCCAAAACTTCTTTTCTGACAAATTGTCCAATTCAAGTTTTCGAACTGGAAAAAACCGAAAAACATTTTTCACCTTGCCCCCGGAAGTTTTTTGTTTTTTGTTTGTTACATTTTCGCCTTTAAAAAAGCTTTTTTCATATAGGGGGTATTTTTAACATTTCCTGGGGGGTTACCAGATAGACTAACATTCCTCCGTGCTAAACTACCAAAGCTCTCGCGGAAGAGTAATCGTGTGGCTAGAGGGACAATATGTAACTTTTTCTTTGATGTCATTCATTCCGTAATGCTTATATGTGGCTATTTTCTTTTGTGTAGCTAAACAGAACAATTGAGAGAACAATAGAGTAGCCACCTTATTACTGTTCCGTTAGAACTTCCGTCCGCCCGCTATTCTTGTCCGGGTTATAACTTTGAAACTACAAGAGGTATCAACATACAACTTTGTAGGTAGATAGATCTCATTGACATGTGCAGTGTAAAAGAACCGTAACTCTGGAAATTTGGAATTTTTGTCCTTTGTTTATTTTTGCACTTTGAACTTTTTTCCGGACATAACTCTAAAACAATAAGATCTTTGTAGCTAGAAAATACCTCATTTGGTGGAAGTGCAGTGCAAGAACTATACTTGTATCTTTGCCTAATTTTGTGTTATTGCCCTTTGTTTATCTTTATATTTTAAACTTCGTCCCGGACAAAACACTTAAAAATGTAGGAGATATCAACCTGAAACTTTGTAGGTAGATACATCTCATTGGGTGAAAGTACAGTGCTAAAGAACTGTAACTCTGTCTTGCCTAATTTTGGAGTTATTGCCCTTTGTGCGTTTGTAAAATTTGAACATTGTCCCGGACATACCTCTGAAACTATACGAGATAGGAACATGAAACTTTGCAGTTAGATAGATCTCATTGAATAGAAGTGCAGTGCAAAAGAGCCATACCTCTACTTTGCAAAATGTTAGAGTTATTGCCCTTTGGTAATTTTATTCACGTTGAACTTCGTCCGAGACATAGCTCTGAAATCATTAGTGGTTTGTAGGTAGATTAATTGAATAGAAGTTCAGCGCAAAAAAATCTTAACTCTGCCTTGTTTGTTGATTTATTGCCCTTTGTTCATTTTTACACAAAACCTACTCGGGAAGAGCATCACGCGGTTCAACCGGTACTTGTATTATTAACTTTTGTCTCAGGATAAAAACTATTTTCATGACTTAATATATTAATCAGCCTGCTACTACACGTTTTAGAAAAGCATTAGTTCTATATGGGTTTTTTTCATGATGCATTGCATTTTTTTGTAGTTTCACCGTATTTAAATAACTGCAACGTGACAATTCGATTCATTAAACTTTGTCAAAGGATCACTGCTTTAGTCGATACTTTACATTACTGAATGGACTAAGAACTAATTCCTAACTTAAATGCTTGAATAAATAATATCACGTTTACATATATAACCCGTGAACAAAAACTGTTGTTTATTGACAAAAAACAACAACAACAGTTAATGTCGTAATAAAATACAATCACAATTCGTTGTGTCACAGATCAGGACTGTTCACTATTTAGGAAAGAGGATGTGTAAATGTCGGTAGAGTCGCGATACGGTATTTCGAGGGTTCCGGGTTCGAGTCCCGGTCAGGCTGCACATTTTTCGCACCCTATGACACGTGTGAAAAAACTGTCACTAAATTTAC
This sequence comes from Ruditapes philippinarum, assembly GCF_026571515.1. Lineage (NCBI taxonomy): Eukaryota > Metazoa > Mollusca > Bivalvia > Venerida > Veneridae > Ruditapes > Ruditapes philippinarum. The sequence goes on along the minus strand of NW_026854501.1, from coordinate 24,928 downwards.
TTATTCCAAGTTATGGTATCATTCTTAATGATTGAATCATATTATGCTGACATGAAAATGTAAGTATACATAACGTGAGAACATAATGGACAAAACGTGTTTTTACAATCATGAATATATTCAATGATGACAAAAGAAACATATCAATTTGGCATAATAATAATTCAGAACGGAAAAAGTAGTTTACCATTTGATTTTTTTAAAATATATGTTAACACTAAAACACTGCATTTGTAAGTACAGATTAATTATATTTAAATTAGTAAAAATGCAACTAATACGGATTCGAATTAAGTACGAGTATGTTTATAATGCCTATTAATGTGACACGATAATTATTTGCTTATTTTATGTTGTCTTCAAAAATAAAAAGGAGTTCTTTCTTCACATGATTATCATATATTTGGATTTTAATTTTCTTCGACGTAATATTACAGTAACTCCTTTGTTGTTCCTCAACTTGATAAACAGTCTTTTATAAAAAAAAATTCTCTCTTGTCCCTAATAGCATCCTTGTGTTCCAGGTAACCTTTAGAAATACTGATGAAAATATTCAATGGGTCGAAATATGGATAATTTGACATTATTCTTCCTTTCCTATTCTTTGAAAGGAAGGCCGAAATGTTAACAACTCTCAATTACAGTTATTAGTATAATTTGAGAAAACGGTCGAATTGTTTCATATTCTTAGAACATAATTCAGGACATCATAATTGCTTTAAGTAGTTATATAATACATGTATAACTAATATAGCTTTAAGAGTGAACAAATATAAAATGTATAAACGTTTATTGCTTATAACACTTTATTCTTTGCAATATAATGGTATGCGATATCGTATCAGAGGACAGGGAACCGAAGAAAATAATCATTTGTGGCAATTTTATTTTTCTAATTGTAAAAGAAATCAAATATATATTACCTAAACATAATATTGATTTTGTTGTATACGCGTTTTAAAAGTCATTTAAACAAAGTCACATTTTGTAACAGTTTATACAGAAACAAGTGTACTTTTTATTTATTGTACTGTATCATGCATTTTGTTTTACAGACAGCTATGATTGCATTTCATTTATCTCTTCATTACATTCATGATGAATTCTAAGTGAAAATATGGAACATTTTAAATAATTGAAAACATGAAATGCATTGAAATCATTAAATCATTAAACACAATCATAAGAGCCGCGTCACGACAAAACCAACATAATGCGTTTGCGACCAGCATGGATCCAGACCAGCCAGCGCAGGCTGATCAGGATCCATGCTGTTCGCTTATAAATCCTATTAAGTGGAGAAACTGATAGCGAACAGCATGGATCTTGATCAGACTGCGCGGATGCGCAGGCTGGTCTGGGATCCATGCTGGTCGCAAACCCATTATGTTGGTTTTGTCATGACGCGGCTCAAGTCATGAATCAATATACTATAACAGGTAATACTAACATCAGTTATCAATAAGATGTATCACTCGTCAACAATTGAGAACATTTTGCAAGACAATTCCCAGAATATTAGCATCTTCAGGAGATAGTTTTTTTCTCTTCCCAGTTCTTGTGCAGTTTTTAAAATATAATGCAAATTAGCATATTGAATGTTGTTTTATTTAATGCATTCAATGAATATGCATCGAAGTTACATACTAAGAGATAACATTTGATACACTTAATTAACTGAAATAACTTCCAAGGCAACTGCCAAATCAAACGAGACTTGCAATCATTTATAAAAGTCAATGATTTTATGTTAAATTTAAAACCTAACATTATAAGAGATAGACAATGACTCAGAGATAAAATAAAAAAACAACAAATATGAGAGATATGATGCAGAAAGATGATAAATTATTCAAAGATTATTAAAAATACAAGCTTGCATCAAACGCATTATGAAAGTTGCTGTCATCACTTAATGGAACTGTGACTGGAAAATCAATATCCGTTGATTTGATAATGTTGTAATATGCTTTATAATCACAGTGGGGAGTTTTGAAATTTCGCAGTCTCATATCCTATAAGCGTAATAGACTGTGCACGTAAATCAGTATTTAAAGGTTGAATTATCTTATTGTACTTCTGGCTGAGAGACTGTACTGTTCTTGTTGCAAAGAACACGAATATGTTTGTTTTTTTATGTATTTGATTTTAACCAGCCGGCAAATTATTTTTTGACAGCGGGTCTGACACCGGCGAGGTATATACGGTTTACATGTTTTTCATGTATTTAATATGGTATATGGCGTGTTTGCTGTATTTAATGTTTTGTATAGCATTTTGTAGGTATAAATGAAAGAATGTCACTGTTACAGATTGAAAAATATAAAATCAAAAGTTGAAACGGGTTACTTTTTGTAGTATTTTATAAATTACAAGGGAAATACATTATTATTGCTACTTTGGTTGTAACATTAATCATTTTTTCTAGAACATATTATTTTACAAACATTCAACATTTAAAAGCCACAATGGAAACAGCTGATTACAATATACTATCGATATACATGTATAAGGTTGATTAAACATTATCATGCTATTTGGAGCGGCCATTTATTAATTCACACATTTTGTTCCTTTTTGTCTAAGTGTTATGATGTGCCATGCTATCCAATTGTGTATTTCTGTTTAATAAATATATATTTTATAGTTTAAATACAATTGAATAAAATTCCTTTTTTTTCATTGAAAAACTAATTATAGCACAACTCCAATATAACACAAAAATAATAAAATTCTTTATTAATAGTTTATTTGAACTCACAAACAAATGAATTACCTAAATGTCTTTCTCCTCTGATCCCCTTTCAAAATTCCATTTTGTTTAGTTTCGCCCATTGTTTTTCCTCTAGGGCACAAGCATTTTATTACTTGGGGACCATACGCAGCTTTTCATGGAATGGCACTACTGTGTCACATTGAAGGTTTTATGATAACCGCCGTATGAAAACATCTGCGGATGTTTCTAAATTCAAAATTTTACTATTTCACGTTTAAATGTTGAATTCTGCTTAAGCCGGTGCTAGGGGGCGTGGATGGTAATTTGCACTTGACAGTACCGTCAATGAACAGACTCAATCAAACCGAGTCTGCAACATTTTCAATTTTGACGTGTTGGGCTTTCTTTAGGGATTCTTATTTTCTCTATTTTTTCGAAAGTCACTATGTGAGGAAATTTATTTTAAAATACTGATCTTTAGGTAACGAATGTTTTTTAAGGCTCTTCAGAAAAACGACTCCGAGATCAACTTAATATGTAAAGGTGTCATTTTGATATTCACTAATTGTTTAAATGTTGCACTTAGTTGATCTCAGAGCATAAACACAAGATTTAACTAATACGATTTCCTTCACAAATTGATTGCTTTGTCTTGTATGGGTTCTTTTCAAACATGTTATGAACAGAACAGAACAGAAATTTTATTTCGTAACGTATACAATACAGTATTTTGTTACATTACATATATCAAATATTATAAATAGATTAACACATGATATAATTCAAAGATTTACTGTATATTGGAGAATGAACATATATTGCTGCAAAAAAATTGATTTTGTATAAAATAAATGTATATCAGAATAATCTCATTTTTAATATCAGAATAATCTCATTTTAATATAAAAATTACTAGTGAAATCTACACGTTTACAATATCTATGAAAATAATAACAACATTTTAACATTACATTTATGTATAACCTAAGCTTATCAACATATCTTTTCTTTTACTATTTGCAAAATAAATAAATTTACATAAATTTAAAAATATAGACTTTTCACATGACTGAAGTAATTCTATGAATTTAAACATGCTAGGTTTTTTATAATAATATCTTTTAATGAATTTAGTGCGTATTTCCTGGTACAAATTACAAACAAGTATAAAATGAAATTCGTCTTCAATATCTTGTGTATTACAAAGTTGACATATGCGCTCATGTCTTTCAAGTCTGTTTCTACCATATCTACCAGATTCTATTCTTAAATTATGCGCAGATATTCTGAGACGGGTTAATTGTTGTCTTGATTTCATACACTTAATTTTATCTAAAAAGCATTCCATAGAAAAATTATCCTTGATATGTCTATACAATGTATTTAAAACGTTATTATTAACAATATCTGAAAACCATTTTTGTTTAAAAACATCAATGACTCTTTGTTTAAAAATATTAACAAATTCTATTGGATTATAAAGTCCAGGACAATTACACTCCTCAGAAAAACCAAATTCATCTAAAATTCTTTTTACTTTATATGCCCAGTTTTTTACTCCTTTTTTACACTGATTTAATGTATTTATATACACACATTTAACAATGATATTGCTTGAATGTATCACTTTAAACCAATATTTTATTATGTGAACATATCTATTAACATAAAGTGGGTATCTTCCTAGCTCACCATAAATTGCTGCATTACAAGAGCTTATTTTCACACCAAGAATTAACTTGCAAAATTTCAAGTGTAATCTCTCTATATCTTTAGATTTTGTAAATCCCCAGACTGGACAAGCATAATCTATGATAGAGCCGACAAAAGCATCAAATAATTGTAAGGAAACAGAAGGGGACATTTCATACTTGTTAATATTACATATTAAAACATTCATTGCTTTTCCTACTATTCATTGAAGAACGAGAAAGTGATTTGTCCTTCGTAGTAACCTTTTGTTCTTTGTTCCAACGTTGAAAATATGACTATTGAATGTTATAATTGATTGTTATGATATCGGATTTGTAAACACAAAATCGTTTTGAGTGAAAAATAAGTATTCCGATCTAAAGTTATAAAAACTTCTGTTGTACAAATGTACAAATCACTTTAAAAATTGAGTAATTTAAAGAAACTTAATAAAAGACCTGTAATGTGCAAATACAAATTAAATTGACTTCGGCATACAACAAAACTTGCTGGCAAGATTCACCTCATTGGGCTTTTTTGTCATAATGAATGCATGGAGAAATACACAGACTGATTTGGTGAGTTACATGTATTCTCTATCGAATTATCATCAGAAAACATCGTACATTTAATAATCATGACAGGAAACAGTTCTTAAACATGGGGCATTATCCTAAAAAATGTGTTAATGTGTTACGAGTATTCCAATTTTATTGACAATGTTTGTCAAAATTGTCTTTTAGGTGAAACTTTTTGAAAACTCATGGCCATGAATTGCCGTTAGACAAGGGACACGATCCTAAAAGCAATAGTCTTTAGAGTTAGTTCCTTTTTAACTTATAAAATTTGTTATTAACAGACAGGCGTTAACACTACATGCAGTCGTCCGTTTTAACATTCAGTTTTAAGTTGAAAATAAAAGAGTGATGAATGAATTTGTGCATACATTATTCACATGATTGTATTGTGCATATAAATACAAAGTTGAAATAATGTGTACAATAGAATATCTTGAAAATCTTTAACATATATTACTCATTACTTTAAATGGAATGATAATAAGAAATACTATAACCGAGATGAATCATTCAAATCTGATAACTATAATCAACATGATATCCTGGCAAGCAAATGCATTTGATTTAAATCTGTACTTTAAACAAGAAAATACTGTCAATGTCAAACAGCTTAAGAGCATGTTGGTAATCTGATGATGAAGTGGCATTACACTGCTGAGTGCATGACAATAAACCCTTCGATTGAATCACTTTGATAAATTTCTGCACAGTCATTGCTAATGTCCTGCTTACCACTCAGTGTTTATTGACAAATACATTGAATCACTTTGAATATTGTTATCGTCAATGATTCCATGACAAAAATTGTAAAACACAAATAATTATCACTCTATGCAATATTGTAAAACTGCATGATGCATTAATGAATAAACAAAAAGCTAATAATCTAAAGAATCATTCACAAAGTCAAAGATTTAGGATAATATTAAGCTAGAGTTTGGTGCTATTTTTTAATGAACAAAAACGTGTTAAACGAGTTCTGTATGAAAATACAAATAAAATGAACATCGAGATTCAAACCATTGTTTAACCTGTCAATGTATGGATATGAAAAGAGTGTTCAACCTAGTTGCATGTATTGACTCATTATTTTCCTTGTATAAAGCAATCTTGGAAATATATAGATTTGAAAATTTGTTGTTGTAGACAACTGAATTAAATCAACTAATGCTTTGTAAGTTTAGAAATGCTATCAAGCGCATTACTTGTGATTGTTTGAATATCAAATAAATCAGTTTAAAGCAGTGCGGTTCACAATGACTAAACTTCTGACATATTGATGGAAACCGTCTATCACACACGATTTGCATTCCTTAATTTTACAAAAAAGTAAGAAGTTTGGATATTCCGTGGCCACAATGCTTCACATACATACAGTTGATTTTGGACTGACTTCAGGTCATCGATAATTATTTATTTATTTAAAGAAGTGAGACGACATGCCATGATGAAAGCATAATTATGCAGTTGTTTCAATACATATGAATGTAGGTCATCGGCGACTACACACGCATACTCTCCGGCTAATTATGAAACTACAAACAATGAAAAAAAATGTTAATTTCAGCTGGCAACAAACATGTGATCAGAAAAAAAAGCCAGAGACACGCAAGTACATGCAATAGGACACAAGTCATTAAGATAACTCAGGAGAGTTACAATGCCAAAACGCAAAAATAGAGAAAGTAAGTCATATATGGTGTTTTGTAAGACAGACTGTTATAATCAGTTTTTTGATTAAAAACATGTATTACAATATGAAACCCTTTTAATGGGTTTTTCTTTTACTAATTAAAGGGTGATAAAAATAACATTCCTCTTACCTTTTTCGTACATTTTATTTTTAAAAAAGCAAATTAGAATTCTTGTCCGGGGATCTTAAAGCATCCCGTTCCATGTTTTTAAATTACTTTTTAAAGCTTTTTCTGATGTAACATAAAACGCCTGTTTTTTTGGATTGTGACGTTTTGATAATCTTTATAATACTGCACGTTTGTCACTTCGCTTTTCATTTGAAAATCGTGATATTTATATTGCTTTATATATACGGCTGTTGTCGATTTATGATGAAATCTCATTTTTTCTTTCAAAAAATGTTGCTTGCTGTATTTTAAATTCGTTATAAATATCAAGCGACTCGGATTATATTTCCAAACAACCGTTTATATAGGGCCATATGACCTATCAAATATCTTTCTTACTTATAATATTACACGGTTTGCTGTCAATTAGTGAAGAAATTGCCATTTATTTTCTCTAATAAAATGAACTGTGATGTATTATAAATTGATATAGATCACTGAAAGTTTAAAAAGACCGTGACTATACTAATGTCTACATTATGACCTCCTGACGGTTCGAGTTATATAAGCTTAATATAGTTTGTACTGGTTCATATGACCTTTACAATTATTCCAATTATTAACACATTAAATAAACATTTTCAGAGGAAATAAAAACAAACACCCAACTGTAAACGAATGATATATAGATACATTATTATATGATAATGATTTATTACATTCGCTGTTCCTTTGATGCAAATGTCAATCTCGATACGATTTGAACAGTTCGTTGTACAACTTTACCGCCCAAAATATAATAATCGACCAGGTCAATATTTCAGTCTAAGAAAAGTCATTGAATGTCAATATTTTTGGGACAAATCAAACCGTGTATTGACTGAATAGCAAACAGTGTCGTCTGATCATGGGTTACACTGTTGACACAGGTAGAATATGTAGCTGCCTGCTGGCTAAAGGTTTATATATTGTTTAAATGCATGTTGTATGTTAAGTGGCATTACACATTACCACTTAAATTTTATACATACTACATGATGCCAATAGGAGACATTTGAACAATTCTTGATTAATTTTATATCTGAAATCATTCAACTTGAGCAAGTGAATCGTAAGAATAATATAACAAGATCTTTAAACTTTTATCGGAAAGAATAGTGACGCCAAATAAATTTTGCTGTTTAAAAGAGTATTGTCTATGAAAATTAATGTACCATACTTATTTTTGAGTATTTCTTTATAATTAAGTTATTCCCTGTTTTAATGTTATCATTTAATATGATCCTTAAAAAGACTTTTTATTATTTGTCTCTTATTTTATTTGTAACTTATTGAATCACATTCCAAAATTGAAGTAACATTTTTTGTTTTACTAAATCCGGGAATTTAAGTTCCTTACAACAATATTTAAAAAAAATTTCCCGACATGTTTTTTTTTTTTGTGCTCACTTTTTAATTTTCCCGACATATACATTTTTTGTCTCATTTTGAACAAACATTATATCCATAAAAGATGTTCCCTTATTATTAAGATAAAAAATAAAGTAGGTTAAAAAGTTTTTTCATAAATCATGGCCAGACCCTTCGCAGTACATCGGGGCTACTTTTTCCCAAAAACCACAAATAGTAAGATACGAACGTTTTATGAGTTTCTCACATCATTAAATATGTGTTGGTATATAAGATAAACTGAAGTGCTTTAATGGCTTATACACAGCTAATATGATTGAAACAGTTGGTTTACGCGGATTCTATCTGTTTGTTTTAGCAACTTAAATGATCGGTAAATATTGGGTGCAATTGAATCTTTATGCAAGCAATGAAAAATATTAAAATAGTATTACACGAAATTTAAAGCTAAATTTGAGATAAAAATTGCTCGTGATATAGCGTTTGTAATGGACAGAGCTAATTTAATAGCTTACTGTATAGCAGATATGATTTTGAATAAATTAAAGTTCAATTTAAGATTTTCAACATCAAGTATGCTTATTTTCGTCCTCTTATATTCGACGTCCATAACCAAGCACGAATAACTACGTATCTAACAATACGTTAACTACGTATCTAACTATTAAGAAGAGTCGCGCCTATGGAAATGAATAATGTCAATGGGCATACGGTTAAGCAATACTTCCAAGTTTTAATTTTAGCGTATACATTATATGAGATTATTTTGCATTGTTGAGTAAAATACTAAAATTGATTGGACGAATACACAGCTGTCAAAACTATATTAGACGAGGCACAAGTCGGATCTTAGGTCTTGCTGCAGTAAATAAGTCAATCAGTGTTTTTCTCAACCAATTTTAATGACCTCTTTATTTATAATTTATATTTTCATGTTTTGACAGAACTTTGTTACTTGAACTACGATACAAATTGGATAAGAATTTTGGACTCTGATTTGAAAACGAGGCTAGATGAAGTATGATATGCATTGAATATTGACGTGTTAGACTGTTGAAATGGAGAGGCTAAATAAATAAAATTGGATTCTATAATAATCATATTGGAGCACGCTTGGTGCAAAAGCTGAAACTACAGTCACTGTGGCCTTGTGAATAAGGTGTGAAAAAAGAAAGCCTTAGAATATTTCATATTGTATTTGAGTAACACTTATGTCTCTAAGTATATAAAGACAAATTCTAGTTAGTATTGGCATTTTCGGACAGAAAATTTAAAATTTGTAAGAAAACATTATTGATAAGCATGTGTAATTCAAAGGCCTAAGTATGAAAATACTGTAGATATTGCATAACAATTTGAAGGGCTTACTCTTGGGTAGGAGTAGTATTGACTGTTGAGTAGTATTTATTTATGCATATAACAAAGTATTTTTTAAAGCTATCAAAATTCATTTATTGACAATATTATTTTTTCACATCTGCAAAGACCGCCTCCGTGGTCGAGGGGTTAGAGTCGATGACTCTCCAGGAACAATGGTTAGGAAACTTCCCGCCTATATTACTGAAATACTGTTGAGAAAGGCGTAAAATGAAACAAACAAACAAACACATTTGCAATATAAATTTATCGATTCACTTTCTTAATTTATAGCATTTATAGATATGAACAAAAAACAGCAACTTACACATTCTTAATGAGTGCCTCCTATAGTATGTATGGGGTCTAATGTGTTATATGTTATAATTACTGTACACGTACCATTAGGCAGTATGATTCATAAGAAGTCAAAAAGTATTCACGAGCTTTAAAAAACGTTTTCTTAAATTAATAATTATATTCAAATTATTTAATTTTAAAAGCAGATTTAGACTGTATTTGTTCGTAATTGATTATAAATTTTTTAAACTATATCAAATTGATCATTCCAATAATAATTGCGACCAAAGCAACATGTTGACATAAGTTGCTGTTAAAACCAATATTTGAATTGTAATTTTCAGATTATGCAAAATTCAAAACAGAAATTATATTTGCTAAGATGTCATAAAGAATATTGATTTTCAACATTTATGTTCAGTCCAATTCTAAATTGATATCATTAATAAGCCCATTAGTACATGTAATTAAAACTTCCCTTTTCCTTTCATTTTATGACTTTTATAATTATTATATCACAAAATTGTGCCGTTGATGTGGTCATAAATTTTTATTTGCAAATGATTGACTGTTAGTAGCTGTATTGTTTGATAACAAAAAAACTGAAATTGATTCATACATATCTTTTACTATACAACCTTATATAGTTTTTACTGTTCTGTGTCTACTTACTACAGTGAATGTGCCCTCTTCGAACGTACTGCTTTAGTCTATTACATTATTTGTTTGGCTTTGAAATATTCGTTCAATTTCTTTTTTCTAGTTTTTTTTTATATATTTTTAACAAAAAACGCAACCGATATGTCTCATCAGTTATAATATAAAAACTGTTGTTATTAAAATCTTTTTGACAGTTTCCGAAATCCTATTCATTCTTTCCTATCATAGAGAGGCTTCCCAATGAACATTTCCTTTATCCAAGTTAAGTCACATAAAAGACACTTACTCGTATAAAACATAATTTATCTAAACAAATTAGTATTTTGAATAGTTAATTAAATACAAAAGTACAAATGATAACACTGTTTCAGTAGTATGTTATGAGTCAAGTCACCATAACATACTGTTCAGAGTGAATAAACTTCCCATACAAACTGAAAACATGCGTGTGAAGACAATGATGACCTACAAAGATAAAGTCAAACACAGTAGTGCTGCAAATCAGCCCATTTTACTAGCCTATTTAGAGGGGTAAGTGGTCTATGTCAGCAACAGCAGGTTTCATATACCAAAATGTTCGTCTGGATCTGTAGTTTCTGGAATGGATATTCATTTGGGCCCAACCCCGATGCGAAGCTAAGATATCCAAGATGGCGTCAAAGATGGCCGCCAAAAACTCCTAAATATTCTAGTATATTTACGTTGGCTTATTTCCTTTTTCAGTTTTGTAAATCAATTGAAATTTTACATGACATTTCTTATTTTCAACTTACTCATGCTATAAATTTTGACTTTATTGACTTTTTTCTAGTTTTCATCGCCTAATTTTAACGAAGAAGAAAAAATATGTTGCAAACTGGGTGTCCTTTTTCTGAATATGTGTAACTTATTAGTTTTTATTCCTGTTTAAACTGAATAACATTCAATGATTTCGTTTATTACAGCTTTATAAAATATATCTACACATATTACAGAACAAGTTAGATTAAGCGAACTATGCCATAAATGTGTTTTATTGATCTAAATTCATATACAAAGTGGGTGGGGTATTACGAACGGGCAGTCAACTTTAAATTAAATACTTTTTCGTTTTATTTTATAATAGTGATATTAAAAAAAAAACAATTTTATTTATTTAGTTAGTGATGAGACATCTTACCTTTCATAGAAAATGCCCTGCATGTATGTCTAAATGTTGAAATATCTCTTTTATTTGTTTTATGCACACAATAAGGAACTAATTTTACTGACGCTGCAATTCGGTATTTTGCGTTGACCATGTGCTAAGCCTTTTGTTAAGAAATTTGTTTGCAAGTTTGTTTCGCCTTTAGCCAAAAACATTCATCGTTAGTTCCTTCAAATGTGATTTTGATTATACTTGTAGGGTCACTGTTCAATACCCATAAGCTAAGCATTTATTAGGAAATAATAATATCTATTTATTAACTTACAGAATTTCTCGGACAAGATTTATCTCCACAACCATTGAGGCAATGCACTTGAAACTAAATACATCTTTGAGATCATTATTGTAGGTTACTTTCCTCTAACATGTTTTTATTTCAAAGAGTTATACTACTTTATGAATAAGAGAATTTCTTTATTATACAGGCTGTTGATTTTAAATATTCGAGCGTGCTGTCTGGCATGTAGCTCTTGTTTTAAGGCATTGGCTTAACATATGATAATCTACAATTGAACCATATTTGAAGTTTTGTCATTATTGATGACGGATATAATATATATATATTAAAATGTAAAATGTTATTTACTAGAACATTTAAAATGGGTAGGTTATTCAGTTTACAACAAGAGAGTTTTCTGCTAGACTGGATCTCAATTATGAATAATATATATATATATATATTATAATGTATTATATTGTGTAAATTGAAAATATAATATTATGAGGGCAGTTTCTTTTTAGCTCAACTATTCGATGGTTAAGGACAACTATCCTAGTCCCGAGCGTCCCGGCGTTAAAGTTTTGCATACCATCTCAAAGTCCATTGGACATATGGCTTTGAAACTTGCACACATGTTTACCAATCATGCTCTCCCAACTTGAAGCACTGAGGAGGTCTATCCCAAGCATTTTGACAGAATTATGAATCTTTTTTTTTCAACTTTGAATTTACATTACCCCTCAGATAATTTCAGAAAATTCCATCGACAAAATCCGCTTTGAGACCTTGCACACTTTTGTTCACCATCATAATTCTCAACCTGTGTACAGAGGAGGGCACTGTAATCAAAGCTTTTTTACAAGATATTTTTGTCCCAATTTTTTCTATCAAGCACTGAGGGAATAGTCGAGCATGCTGTTTCCTACTGACAGGTCCTTGTGTTATGATTTTTGGGAGCAAATTTTTTTTTCAATTTCCGTTTGTTAACTTTTCATGGGAGGAAATTAAGAAGAGGCTTTCAAAATGCGACCGAAAATAGCTATATTTTCCCTGGCGGGTACCTGATTAGTAAAACTATGTTGCTTAGGGGGGGGGGGGGGGGCGTAAGAGAAATATGCACTTTCCAGTACCGTCCATGAACAGGCTCAGTCAAACCGAGTCTGCAGGTTAACAGTGCTAATATTAACCCATTACTTCATATACACGCCTTTTAACGCCTTTTTTTTTCACCCCCCCCCCCCTTTTTGTTGCCAAGAAAATTTTTGGACTTGTGAGAGGCTGTAAATGACCCCAGATTGATCATAAGGTAACGTGTAACCAACGCTGAAAAGCATTTGACTCTATCTCAATCCATTGAGAAGTTGCAGCACTTTGAAATCAATTTTGATGGAAAAAAAATCAACGCAAAAATAGTGATTTTTGGCAATTTTGAGATGTCCCCTCGTTGCCATGGTAACAGAAAATTTAAGCCTGAGCATGTTGTTTGGCAAGGGCAATGGTCCAGTCAACATTTGTGCCAAGTTTGATTAGTGTTGAAGCAGTTTTTATAGTATTATAGCAGTTTGAACTTGTAACGGGAGACTTTTCAATGAAAACAGGCATTTTTCACAAAATGCTCATGAAGTAATGGGTTAATAGGTCCTTCGGGATGGTGGTGTTTGTGTCGGTAGTTTTCAATCCGGATCACGGCAGAAACCATATTGACTTTACCAGAGCATACATGTAGTTCAGCCACCGAATCGTTCCTGGACAGGCTGTCAAGCAGTTTACCAGTACTAGTTGCCCTCACTTTTGCAAGGAACTGAAACTTCTGTTCATAGCAGAACAGTAGTACAGTGCGAATAACCGTAGAAACTATTTCATGATCAATTACAATGAAAAAGATAAATACAGAATCCCTAAAGAAAGCCCAACACGGCAAAATTGAAAATGTTGCAGGCTCGGTTTGATTGAGCCTGTTCATGGACGGTACTGGAAAGTGCAAGTTACCGTCCACGCCCCCTAGCACCGGCTTAAGCAGAATTCAACATTTAAACATGAAATAGTAAAATTTTGAATTTAGAAACATCCGCAGATGTGTTCATACGGCGGTTATCATGGAACCTTCAAGTGACCTGCCCCGTCCGGGAAACAAACACTGGTTGCCCGATTCACATTCCAACGCTCTACCTATTGAGCTAACTGGATGACTAGGTCCTTCGGGATCATTGATTGCAAAAATTTTTATAGTTTGAGGATTGGGTACTACTTAGTCGGTACTAAGAGACCGTGAGATATGGTCTCTCATGAACAGACCCCATCAAACATAGTTTGAATTATCAATCTTTTGCCATGTTTAATTGCTCTCAAAGGATCTTCTCTTTTCCTGATTTTCACAATCATAATGCCAATGTCATGTTAGTTTACTTTATATTTAATTTTGTATTGTTACTAGAGGGATTATATGTTAAGTCTCTCTACTATTTCACAACCGAAGGCTAAAACGTTGCATTAAATAGCACTTACCGCTACCTATATGATATAACTTAACATGAATAATCAAATTTGATCAAGTTAAAATCTTAAAAATACAATTTGAATAATATGAAACGTAAAATGTTTATAAACAAACTTTAATATTTTCCAAATTTAAAAACATTTCTATCCTATTAACAATAAACAGTAACTAAAATCTATATAATGTTTTTTTTAAATAGATGTAAACATTGTTAACTGTTCACAAACTTATGCAACATATATTGGGGTATATATATTTCTAGCGTTAATTAGAATTTCCTGGCCTGCTGTCAGTTGTGGATGATTCTAATGAAAACCCCGCCCTTTTTTATTTATTTTACTGGTTAGCTATCATAAATTTACGTAAATAATTTCAAATCCTGTCGTTGTAAATCAATATATTTAAAATTTTTAATTTGTACTTGAAAGACCCTTTTAAACGTCTAGGTATTAAGCAGGCCTTATTTATGTTGGAGCTGACAGCTTTATCTGTGGCCCATGCAGGTTCATAACCTTGATCCCCTTTTCAAAATTTATTTAATTTTAGTTACGCTCATTGTTTTTCTTGTTTAGGGGCAACACATTCTTGTACTTGGGGACCCATACGTGCCGCTTTTTATGGAATCGAACACTAACGAGCACATTGAATTTAATGTAACCACTTTATAATAAGCACACCGGGTGTGGCTGAACTCGGCCATTGTTTTTCTTATCCAAAAAGGTTCACCGCATAACCAAATGATTAAAAAAGTTGAATTCTGGCTTCATTCGGTGCTAGGGGTGTCGTTACCTATAGTTTGCACTTGAAAATTTTTTCCCGGTTAATGAAGCAAGGCTCAAAAAAACCCGAGCCTGCAAACAATTTTTCATTTTTGACGTTTTGTGGAGTTCTTTAATTGTTTTAATTTCGTCTTCTGTCTTGGTAAGTGATTTCTGTTGCTCTGCTTTTCCTTTAAGGTATTGAATACTTTTGGTTATGGTAATTAGGGCTGTACCTTATATGTACATTATTTACCGATCATGTATTTTTTTATTTATTTTTCGTGTAATGTAACCATAACAATTGTTAGAATTTTACTTCATGTACTTGGCGGGGATTTATTTTATTTACACTGTGTCGTCATATAGGAACATACCGGTAGTGGTAATTGCAATTAAACCATCCACCACCCCCTAGCACCGGCTTAAGCAGAATTCTCTATTTTACATAAACTGGTACACTTAAAGGAAGTGAAGACCACGTCCATAGATGTATTTCATACGAAAGTGATCATGGTATTCTTTCAATGTAAAATGTTTGTGCAATTTCACGAGATACAACATATTGTCCACAAGAAAATAGAGAACAATGGGGATTACTAAATAAAATGGATTTATAAAACGGGATCAAATGTCAAAATATTAATCTTAAAAGCAGGTAACATATCCAAAGGGTTATTATACACTATTTATCCAAAGGGTTGTTATACACTATTTAAAAAGAAATACCTAGAACCACACAAATCTAAAAGGTCAATTAGAAGGAATTTAAATAAACACAAACAACAATTATAATGCCAAGTGAATGATTTTTCATATAAACATTATGTTTTATCCGACTACTATGCATGTTCTTGAAAACCGAATGATCAAAATATCAAACTTTTTAAATGAGTGTTTTGTCAATTTAAGAAACTTTAAAAAATAAATTAACATTTCATTTGATATAAAAAGGTGTGTAACATATAGATAAATGAACAGAGGTTGTTTTTGCATACATTGACTTTTAAAATTCCTAAGGTAAACTTACAATAAAATCATGCTTTTTTAAATTTGGTAACCTTTTTTGAACAGTTTTTTAGATCGGGCAGGAAAACCTGTAATAGAAACCCAACCACTTTAAAAATTTCAACTTTGTTTATTAAAAAAAAGGGTAAATATTGCCCTTTTCCCCAATAACCCCATTTTAATCAAAAGGGGTCGGGTTTTCTCTAATTTTTTTTTATCATTTGGGGGGGAAACAAATTGAAAAATAATTCATTTAAAAAACCCAGAAGCAAATTTTTCATTTTCCTGGTTTATTAGTTAGCCCGTTACTGGTCTGCACTAAAAAACAAAATTTTGACAGAAAAAAACAAAATTTGGGGGAAATAATTAAAATTAAAAAGAAAAATTTTACCAATTAAAACCCTTCCCTTTGGGGAAAACCTTTTTAAATGAAACCGCATCTTTTTTATATGTCTTACTGCATTAATTACAAAGAAAAGATTTCTTAAGATATGATATAAATACATTAAAGCATTTACACTCTCATGAGTATATAACAATAGTGGAATAACAAAAATAATTAATAGATATTTCTCTGTTTAAAGCTAAGAACAAAGAGTACCATAGCAAAAACCCATATGTTTAGCATTATTTTGCTTATTTACGTATTAAAAAAAGCAAAAAGCAATCTGTTTTCTCCAAATAAAATTAAAATCTCTTCGTATAAAACGCTTTAAATGATATCTTCCGTGCAAAAAATTTCACTTGAAATTACAAAAGCGGAAACAAATATGAGCAAAATATAATATTCTAGAATATTTAGGATTTGGCGGCCATCTTTGACGCCATCTTGGATTTTTAAGCTACGCATCGGACTTGAACCAAATGGAATATTCATTCCGGAAACTAGAGACCCAGACGAACAATTTGGTATATAAAACTTGCTGTTGGCTGAGATAGACCACTTCGGTGTCATTTTACCCTATGAATTTGCAGCACTACAGTGTTGCACACGCACATTCTGCCCACGTATCTTCATACAAAGTTGTTTATCAACGACCTTCGACTCTTCCCCTAGATAGTGTCATTATAGCATAAAATCGCCTATTTTTCCCTCTTTCGCCCATGTTATAACGGGACCAAAACCATGTGTTTTAACATAGGTTCACGCGGCCTCTTGGTTAATAGCCCGGTTTCAAACCTATGCGCAATAACATTTACAGGGCCCAGTAAACAAACAAACAAAAATGACGTTTGGCCTGTTTGCCGAAGAGTCCACTGCGATTCTTGTTATATTGAAATTTATTGATTTTCGGCGGGCCCTTCCAGTCGCCATTTCCAGTAACTATGCCGGGAAAAAACGGCGTATAGACACTGGTGCTTAAATCTTGGTTTGTGCGCCCTTTCTAAGAAAAAAGGGAACAGGGTTGTCAATGTAAACAAATACTCATCTAAGAATCTACCCTGTCATTCAGTTTAACACTCCGATTAACTTACAAAACTAGATAACACAAAATTAGTATGAGAAAATGTTTTTTCAAATATTGTTAATGTTGATAAATGCTCTTTATCATTTTCTTTGAGAGAATAATGCTTAGTGCCTGATTTTTTTTATAAAACTTGTTTTGCTTGAAAAAAAAAACCCGATTCTGATGTCACTGATCTTTTTTTCTATCGTCAATCTTGAAATCACTCTAAGAATTTCTTGAGGGGTTCATGTTTTTGTCTTGGGTAGAGGTTAGAGTAATTTAACGTTTTTTTTTCTTGAGATAATAAATCTCCAAAGGCCAAGCTTTGTTAAATCAATTAAAATTCAAAATTTCGTTCGGTTCCTCGAGAATTTTCCAAGTTGTTGGCCCCGGAAAAAAATGAAACGCATACGTAAAACATAGAATTGGATAAATACCGTCCAAGCACAAGAATTGAATGTAATTGTGTTTTGTATAAACTTATATATACATCACGAATCTGTTTGAAAATTTTATGCTATAATAGCGTCAACGCACGTTTATTTCGTGTTATAAAGTCTGCAGAGTCCCTCGGAACTGTTGGAGCCCTCGCCCTACCGGGCTCGGGCACCAACCGTTCCTCGGGACTCTGCAGACGTTATAACACGGAAAAGCGTGCGTTAACCCTATATTCACAAGCGAGCATTTTGATTCAAACATGTCCTAGAACTATTTTACTCCAATTTAAAGTGTTCACACTATGGCAAGCATTTTTTTTAAGCAAACGTGTTTGAAAAGATGTGGTCACCGATCGTACAGCGTAAACTCGTTGTTCACGCATTGCTTTCAAATTGTATCTGTAGTGTTGAATTAACTTTTTATTAAAGCACTTACTGTAATTATCTAGGAACCGACGTTATTTCGACAGGAAAAATTAATATCATATATGTAGATCGTTTATTTTTAATAATATTTTAAGTCATAATATGTATATGTGTACATTTATGTTTTTCATAAATAAGGGTTAAGTCTTTAACAAGGTCTTGCATCCAGAAGGTACAGATCTCAGTAACCTTTATGGCACATAATGTTTACGATTTGTTTTCTATCAAATTTTTTCCTCATATCAACAGCGGAACACTTTGACAGGCTTTGCATGTCAGGTTGATGAAATTTAAGGTTGTAAGCAAAATAATGATTATATTCTGAAACGATAATTGTGTAACTGTCACTTTGGTTTACATCTCAGTAAAATAGAAGATGCATAAAATGCAACAGTCCTTGTTAAAAACCGAGCGGACATATTGTAAAAGAAATCTAGAAAGTTTCAATTTTCTTAACCATGTTAACTATGCAAATCTTTGATCTAAGGAAATACTTGAAGTTGAAAATATGGAAGGAAAATAAATATGTAAATTGCTTTAAGTTCGATCGTTCAAGATGAAAATATTTAAAATACTTAATTGGTCTTCTTGGGCTTATTTAGACATTTTTTATACATAAAGAGATCCCTGAGACAGCGGCTAATACATATATATATTTCAAACACGGAACAAAATGTATCTTCACTTCCAATTATTTGAGGGATTATTTATATGCTTTATGAATAGTAATAAAACCAAAAAACATAGTAAAACAGTTGTTTTGAGGACCAATAGACACAAACAAATCAGCAAACTAGTTTATTATAAGTAGTATACACATGTACGTAAATATATTCAAACAAATGGAAAACCAAAAGTATTAAAACATATTTCCGTATCTTTGTTTAGGAAATGTTTACATGCATTTGGAATGCTTCTAAAATAATCTTTCTTTAAATTTATAAATTGCGTATGTGGGAAACCTTTTTATCCAAGAATACTTTATAACGTTTTCATTTCGTAGATGATATAAAATTATGAATATAAAGCACTTTTAAATTTTATTTGACCGATCGAAACGTAAATTGATTAAAGAGACGCTCAAAATTGTCCAGATTTTTGAAAATAAAATGTTGCTTAATATCAATTCGTTTAAACTGTTAAAAGAAACATTTAGTCAATTTTAGAGCGTTAATATTATGCAAAACAAATAAAACGTCTCATACAGGCGTGCGTAATTACAAAGATGTCAATCAAATCGAGGGTCTGCAGTTAAATTATTTGTTCATTTGTTTACGTCTTAAATCAATTTCAAGCCAGGAATCGGTTTTTCATCTGATTAATCGCACAACCGGGCATTGAATAAACACGTATTTCAATTATTTCCTAATCATTTCTGAAGTTTGCCTATGAATATAACAATGTGAAAGTTTTAATCACTGATGGGAATAACCTATACAAAAAAACCCTCACATAGTTTCTTTTGCCCAATACACGTTATTCATGTTTAGTTAGCATGTCATGTTCGTACAATATTTTAATTCGTCTAGCATTTTAAAATGGAATCCTTTTATATACGGCATAATCCAATATGTATAATGAACTTAGCTGATCATTCAATGCCACTACTTGCAGTAAATTTTAATCAGTATTTATTATGAACATATTCGTACATAAATTTATTTTCAATATATGATTTTGTAGTGGTTTTCCAAAATAAATACTTTCATTCCTTTAATACAATTTGTTTTGTTAACAATATTAGAATGGATCAAACTTTTACTATAATGTATTAAACGATTTCTAACATGAATATGCATACTGTATATTTTTTTAATGAAATCAGAACTTTGTCTAATTTCTTAATTCCATTTTTTAAATAAAATACATGTGCAAATAATACATAATGCATGACTCGTTTTTCCCCGATATATATTTTGTACTTGAAAGACGAAAAAACGGAGTTTTGTGGCCTTTTAACAATCGTTAAAAGACATTTGTCGTTCTGATTTTGGCTAAGCATCAAAGACTACTACTTACTTGTTATATTTCAAATTGCATCTAGAAATTTAAAACTTACAATATATTTTCAACCGTTAACTTATTAATAAATGGAATATTGAGGCTTTTTTAAACACCAAAATTTATTTAGTGACAATATTTTTCCGCTTAAAATTTAATAAATTGCTAAAAATTCTGGTGGTTAGAAAGGATGGGATTATTATGCCCCCATTTCGAAGAAAAGGGGGTATATTGCTTTGCACTTGTCGGTCCGTCGGTCCGTAGACCAAATGGTTTCCGAGTGATAACTAAAGAACCCTTAGGCCTAGGAACTTCAAACTTGGTATGGTGATTGGTCATGACAAGTAGATGACCCCTATTGATTTTGGGGTCAAGGGGTCAAAGGTCAAGGTCACATTGACCTTGTAAGCAAAAACGGTTTCCGATCAATAACTAAAGAACCTTAAGGCCTAGGAACTTCAATCTTGGTATGGTGATTGGTCATGATCAGTAGATGACCCCTATTGATTTTGGGGTCAAGGGGTCAAAGGTCAAGGTCACATTGACCTTGTAAGGAAAAACGGTTTCCGATCAATAACTAAAGAACCTTAAGGCCTAGGAACTTCAAACTTGGTATGGCGATTGGTCATGATTAGTAGATGACCCCTATTGATTTTGGGGTCAAGGGGTCAAAGGTCAAGGTCACATTGACCTTGTAAGCAAAAACGGTTTCCGATCAATAACTAAAGAACCTTTAGGCCTAGGAACTTCAAACTTGGTATGGTGATTGGTCATCATCAGTAGATGACCCCTATTGATTTTGGGATAAAGGGGTCAAAGGTCAAGGTCACATTGACCTTGTAAGGAAAAACGGTTTTCGATCAATAACTAAAAGAACTTTAAGGCCTAGGAACTTCAAACTTGGTATGGTGATTGGTCATGATCAGTAGATGACCCCTATTGATTTTGGGGTCAAGGGGTCAAAGGTCAAGGTCACATTGACCTTGTAAGCAAAAACGGTTTCCGATCAATAACTAAAGAACTTTTAGGCCTAGGAACTTCAAAGTTGGTATTGTGATTGGTCATGATCAGCAGATGACCCCTATTTATTTTGGGGTCAAGGGGTCAAAGGTCAAGGTCACATTGACCTCTTGGGTAAAAACGGTTTCCGATCAATAACAAAAGAACCCTTAAGCCTAGGGACTTCAAACTTGATATATTGATAGGTCATGATCAGTAGATGACCCCTATTGATTTTGGGGTCAAGGGGTCAAAGGTCAAGGTCACATTGACCTCTTAGGTAAAAACGGTTTCCGATCAATAACTAAAGAACCCTTAGGCCTAGGAACTTCAAACTTGGTATGGTGATTGGTCATGACCAGCAGATGACCCCTATTGATATTGGGGTTAAGGGGTCAAAGGGCAAGGTCACATTGACCTTGTAGGTAAAAAATGCTTTCCAATCAATAACTTAAGAACCCTTTAGGCTAGGAACTTCAAACTTGGTATGGTGATTGGTCATGACCAGCAGATGACCCTTTGATTTTGGGTCAAGGGGTCAAAGGTCAAGGTCACATTGACCTTGTAGGTAAAAAACGGTTTCCGATCAATTAACTGAAAACGCTTAGGCCTAGGAACTTCAAACTTTGTATGATGATTGTTCGTGACCAGCAGATGACCCCTATTGAGTTTTGGGTCAAGGGGTCAAAGGTCAAGGTCACATTGACCTTGTAAGTAAAAAACGGTTTCTGATCAATAACTTAAGAACGCTTAGGCCTAGGAACTTCAAACTTGGCATGGTGATTTGTCATGACCAGCAGATTTTGGGATCAAGGGGTCAAAGGTCAAGGTCACATGACATTGTAAGTAAAAACGGTTTCTGATCAATAATTAAAGAACGCTTCGGCCTAGGAACTTCAAACTTGGTATGGTGATTGGTCATGAGCAGCAGATGACCCCTATTGATTTTAGGGTCAAAGGTCAAGTTCACATTGACCATGTATGTTAAAACGGTTTCCGATCAATAACTAAAGAACCCTTAGGCCTAGGAACTTCAAACTTGGTATAGTGATTGGTCATGACCAGCAGATGACCTATTGATTTTGGGGTCAAGTGGTCAAAGGTCAAGGTCACATTGACCTTGTAGGTAAAAACGGTTTTCTGATCAATTAACTAAAAACGCTTAGGCCTAGGAACTTCAAACTTTGTATGATGATTGGTCGGTGACCAGCAGATGACCCCTATTGAGTTTGGGTCAAGGGGTCAAAGGTTAAGGTCATGACCAGTAGATACTTGATAACCCTTATTAATTGTTTGATCACTGGGTCAGAAGTCATGCATAATAACCTTATCACATGACTAATTGGCTGCTGATAGGGGACATACATGTTTTACAAACATATCTTGTTTATTAATAATTATCAAGATCATTTCGAATATCTACAGTTGGCATGCAACAAAACATGTATAGCTCATAAGAATTGCTACAGTTATAATTCACGATAAAAGATGAAGTAGTGTACATAATAATAATATCTGTCATATGTTGCGGTTCGGACCGGAATATCCGTCCCGAGGTGACCCCCCCCCCCCCATTGGGCGGTAACGAGGCTTGCCGAGTTACCGCCCATGGGCGTGTTACCGAGGGACGGATATTCCGATCCGAACCGCAAACATATGTCAGATATTTTACTTGCATATTATTATATTTCAAATTCTTTATCTTTATTTTCAACGCAAATTTATATCATTACAGCCTAACTTTTTTCTTACAACAGCGTATGAAATTGCAACTTCATTCATAACGGGAAAATGACGTCATCCTAAGCGTGCCATTGTACAGCACGTGACTCGTCTGGCACCCCCATGCCAGATGAAATTTCCGGCATGTGTAAAACACACAAAAACGCCAGTTTGCTATGCAAGAAATCATGATCCAACACGATCTTGCAATACCACTGACGCTACTTTTACTCCAGAGACTCACAAATAGTAAAATACGAAATGTTTTATGTGTTTCTCACATCATTAAATATGTGTTGATATCCAAGATAAACTGAAGTCCATAAATGGCTAACTTACTTCAAATATAATTGAAAGAGTTTGTTTACGTGAATTCGGTTTATTTAGATATGGCAACTTAAAGCATCGAGAAAATTTGGTGAAGTTGATTCTTTATGCCAGAAATGATATATATTGGTAACAGGTTTTGACTGTACAATTTTGATTTAAAACCCTAAATTTGAGAGTGAAATGGTTTTGAAGCAGTTTCTAACTATATCGTTCGTAACTGGTAATAGCATGATATCAATCTTAATTAGGCAGTCTGAAGGACAGCTAAATCCCCTTCTGTAGTGAACATGAATGTGTACTTCTTCACCTTTTACCAACAATGACCTTGATGTTGTATCACGCATATCATAATCACATAATCTCACTATGGCGGGTTTTGTGTTATTTAAAATCTTCCATAAAGTCAAAAAGTTATGGATAACATATAACCTTGACTTTGGGTATAGCAATCTGAATGTTGAGCTCTGCAAATTGTGTCATGGTAGGATCATTTGTGCCAAATAATTTTAAAAACTTTGAATTGTCAATAAGTTATAAAGCGGACATGAAAAATAGATGTTTTTACATTGGACCTTTGAGTGTGACCCTAACCTTCAGGGTTTTGACTTGATTATTGTTCTTTGCCAATGATGTCATAATGGTGATTATTTCTGCCAAGTTATCTTAAAAACATTGTAGCGTTTAAATGTTATGGACATACCAAAATGTAGACTTTCTTACATTTGACCTGTAAGTGTGACCTTGACCTTGGGGTAGCACTTAAATTATTGCGCTTTGCACATCGTCTCATAAATAGTTTTTCACTTGTGTCAAGCTATTCAAAAAATCAGAGGTTTAAAAGTTATTGAGAGGACACCAAAATGTAGTGTTTTTAAACATTTGACCTTCCCCTTTAAGTGTGGGGGGGGGGGGGGGGGGGGGGGGTGACCTTGGGGAGTAGGCTCAATTATTGCACTCTGCACGTTGTCTCATAACGGTAATCAGTTGTGTCCTTTTTTATAAAAAAATCAGCGGTTAAAAAGTTATGGAGTGGACACAAAATGTAGACTTTTTATTATGAAATGAAGACTTTTTTTACTTTTGACTTTTTAAAAATTTAAAGCGGTTTAAAAGTTACGGAGCGGACACGAAATGTAGAACTTGTTATTATGAAACAAAGACTTTTAAACATTTGACCTTTAATTGTGATCTTGACCTTAGGGTAGCAACCCATTATTGCGCTCTGCACATCGTCTCATTATGGTGATCACTTGTGCCTGGTTATTTTAAAAATGTCAGGGGGGTTTAAAAAATCTATGGGGGACACGAAAGTGTTACGGACGGACAGACGGACGGACGTTCTTAAACGGGACAGTAATAATTGGGCTACTCTATTGTTCTCT